>NC_134312.1:2119256-2285539 GCF_964195595.1 Calonectris borealis | reverse complement strand
CTTCCTTTGTTCAGCACTGGGGTTTCGATTCAATGTGTTGTAAATTTTGGACCCAAGTTCACTTTTCCTTCAGTGAAAGCCAGGAATACCATCACTAACGTGTTTTTATCTAGGTGTTGTGTCCGTTATTAATGTTTCTCCAACCTGTGTTGCTTCTGGCTCCCACATCATGGGAATTAGAGTTCTTCCCGAGCTCATGGCACTAAGCTTTAGTTTCAGTGCACTGCAGGACATGTGGGATTTTGAAAATTGGACCTACCTGTCTATTCAGAAGAAGTCTCATGGTCAAAGACCTTTGAAACCACAGGACTCTCTGAGTTACTTGACATGACTTCACATGGGCTCCAATGAGATTTTAGGAAGTTGGTCCGAGATCCCTTCTGAGAGGGCTAGAAACCTTCTACTACCATAAACTTTTTTTCCCCACGTGAAATATACCCATGTCTGGTTCTCATCCATCTTTTCCTGTGCAATGGTCTTTCTTCCACTTCTTTGCTTTTACTGTCTCCAAGAGTGTGTTCAGAGAACAGACATGGTGTCTAGGTCCACCTTACTTATTGCTCCACCCGTGACTTCCGTTCACTCCTGTTATGGAGATCGATGACATGTCATGCCATGGGATTGGGGCTCCTAGGCGGATGGAGAATTTTTTCCACTCTTAGCACAGTCCCTGGCATGGCTTTAGCCCAAGCAAACTATCACACTCCCAAATAATGCACAGGTCCAGTCTGGGGCGAGCATGGACCAAGGACCAGGCAGTGTAGATATGATTCCTATTTGGGGATGGAGGTATAAAGATAATTTAACTCTGTAGACAGCAACTATATTTTATCTGTTGACTTTGGGGCTAGAAGACATTTCCTTGGTCCACTTATTCAATAGCATAGGCATGGTCTGAGGACTTTAGTTGGCCAGGTCATCAATAATCTCATGTCCTCCTTGTCTCTGTGGGGATCCCACTGGCTCATGGTGGGGCTGTAAAGCAGATGTCCTGCACTCCAGGGAACTCTCTGCAGCAGACCCAGCACACGTTTAGCCTTTCTCCAGGCTGGTGTGGACAGGTCTGGGGCTGCAATAGCTCAGCAAGGCTGCTGCAGCGAGGACAGAAGTTTCCTAGTGCTGTCATAACCTAAAGTCAAGAGGCCTTGGAGGCAGTAGATTACTGCAAACTTCATGAATACAAGTCAGGGTAGAAAAATGAAATGTTCTCTAGGCCCTCATTGATGAAACGAAGTGGGTGTCTCAGCCGTTATTAGACCCGAGAGAATCCATGCCCAAGAGAAAGGGCCGGGGAAGACCTGGCTCTGTTTGCTCTGAGAAAACTCAATTTATTCTCTTGCTGCTCCATTGCCTGGAATTTTTCCGTGCCTGGGTCCTGGGTTCACTTGCGTGGGTGAGGGTAATAAAAAGGAGCCATAGGCAATCTAGGCAGAGGTGGCCTCCTGAAGGCAATCAATCTTCATTAAACAGGCCAGAGCCCAGCAGCTGGGAGATGAGCTAGGAAAGGAGCTATCTCTGGGTAGCACCACATTTAACCCTTCAGCTAGCAGTACAGCAGCTCCCTCCTACCTTTTTGTACTGAAATGAACAATTTGAGGTTTATTTCCTCTTTTGTACAGGGCAGTTATGGTGGGCTTGTGCGCTGGTGAGCGTGGATGGATTATGGATGATCCTTCTTTGCCTCGAGATGAGGGGTGGAGAATTGGGAGAATGGTTTGAAGGCAATGGGAAAGCTGGTGGGGGTTTCTCAGCAGGGCTGTGCTTGCTCCTAGCACAGGGCACTTAGTGTCCTCTCCAGTTGTATATGAATTACAGTCCGCCCCTTGTCTCCTGGGCTCATGGTAAATCTTCCCTGCGGTTCAACCCCAAGGGAAACCTATTTGCTGACCATCTGAAGACTCGAGCCCTAGCCATCATCTCTGACCCACATGCGAGAAGAGCTAAGCTTAGCTCTCTTGGGGCACCAGCCACGCTGTGCTCTTGTGGACTTTGCTTAGCTGCAAGGTCTCTGAGAAGGGGCTGATGCCGGCAGACACTGGGGATTTCCAGGGGCTCTAAGTATTTGCATTTATTGCTGGGCCAACATTTCATTTGCATTTATTGTTGGGCCAAGGCCTGGGTTGAACTGAGCTGCCCTCTGTGTTAGGAGATGCTTGTGTGGATCTTCCAGGTTTCTTCAGTCTCTCCATGAGCACAAGGCACTTCAGTACTATCCAGGTTGCACTGTTGATGCTTAAATGTTATTTCTTGCCGTTGATGTACAGACAAATGTTCCCAAGCCCTAGAGATGGCAGCGGGGATATGGAAGAAACAGTCAATGTTTCTCCCAGATTTAAAAAACTTTTAGTGTTTCTTCTTATGCGAGAATTGGGTGGCAACAAAGGAAACAAGCAGGATGGAGGTTGAACACTATTGAAAGAACATAACATTTTCATGCAGCATGTAGTAAACTGGTGGAACTCATTGGGACATTGGGAGTGCTAAAAATTTTCCAACGTAAGAAGATTCATAGAAGACAAGTTCATACGGGGTACTGAATGCAAAGACAGTTACAAGATGCAGTCTGTCCCTCAGAAGGTCCCTGAGCTATAGGTCACTAGAGGCTGGAAAGGTGGAGGTGTCTCCATGTGCTTGTCCTGCTCTTATACTCTTGTTAACCATCTGGTGTTGGCCATTGTAGGAAGCAAAGACTGGATGCCCCGACCTAATACTGCAGCTCTCATGTCTTTCTTCATACTTTGCTCGCAACATCTGCTGTCTTTGCATAAATATTTCACTGGCACCAGCTGCAGCTCTCTGGCAGAATGAGAGTCAGCAGGGTTGACTCTCAGCTATCTTAGTTTTCCCAGAGTCTGCAGGATTTTCAGTGTGTCCTCCAGAGAGGCTGGAGTTTTCATCTTCCCTTTTCAAGCTCCGTCTCAGTCTTTGACGAGGCTTCAGAGGAAGAAGCAGCCTGAAATGCGTTACAGGTGCATGGGTTGCCGAATTTCAGATGCTCCCCTTTCATTTTTGTCTCATATGGACAAGGTAAGTGAAAATGGAAGAGCTATATTGTAGTCACTGTGGGTCACAGTCCAAAGTGAGGAGATGAGATAATGTGATTCTCATTGTGATTCAGAGCACTGCAAAAAATATTGCAAAGGGGGAAAGTGAGGGCTATTCTGTATCTTGTTATTGTCTCTGTGCTGGAGTTTTATACTGTGTCTTTCTAATGAATTTTCAGTTTGGTAAATGGTACTTTTAGCAAAACATATTTGGAAAAGGGCAAAAAAGAGGTGATCTGTGAGGTCCCCTAAATATTCTTTGAGAAGCTTGGATTCAGGAGGTGTGTGCTGGGTATGATGCACATTTAGGGATCATTTGCCCTCCTGCATTATATCTAATCCTGCACCCTAATATTTACAAGGTAGGTAAAATCTGAAGTGGAGGCTTAAAATCTCATGTATAAAAGTGGCTTTAATTATTTTTAATGATTGCTGGCTATTCTTTCTATTTGTGTAACTCAGAATTACAATCTATATGCAGCTCTCAGCTGCACCTGGCTTGCAGTTGGGGTCCTGTACCAGCATTGTGTTAGGTGGCTGTCATCAAGGCTGTGACAGCACAGGGGCTGGCAAGTAAGCAGGGTCCCCAGCTGTGGGGAGGAGCAAGCCAAACCCACCAGTCTGCCCTGGAGCCGTTCGGCATGCCCAGTCTGCTTGTGCCCTCTTGAGGAGTGGTGGGAGGCCAGGAAAGATGGTGCCATCTCCCATCCTTCAGCCATGCAAGGTATGTGGCCAAACTGATCTTGACCATGTGAAGAGTTTGATACGTGGCACCCAGTTTTATCCTGTCCCCATTTCTTTCTCTTCCAAAGTAGCAATCTCAGCCTCATGGTTTTTCATTACATAAATGGCTTTTATCCCTCTTTTTACTTCTACTGTCCATTTAATTCCCTGTAGCGCAGCCACAACCTCTTCTTGGTAGAGCGACACCGAGAGCTATGCAGTGACCCCAGCAAAGGCTGATAACAGAGGACACCCTTTCTCTCTCCAGGAAACATAGACAAGAAGGCAAGAAGCCATTTATTCTTTTCCCTCTCAACTTCTTTTAATTCTGACAATATGATCCAGAATAAAGTGGCATTTGACCACATGCAGGTTGGAGGGAACACTAGTTTGGCTGAAGGGTTTTGGGGTCCTTTTAGAACACGTCCTCATCAGTCTCTATGTTAAGGCAGCACTACCTTTGCTCCTAATAATTTAGGATGCTGTAGACATGCCAGTATCCTGGAAAGCTATTCACTCCTGCGTATGGGAGTGCAGCTTCTGTCAGTCCACTTGATAGCTGACTTGTAGCCCTCCTTGCCAAGGTAAATTATCTGTAGATCAATCACTCTGAGTTTACTGTTACCTTTAAGTGCTTCCACGGGATCATCGGGTTGCAGGTGTGTATGTGAAAGTGTGAAATAGAAATGCCAGCCCAGATGAAAGGTGAGGATTTGCTCCTTCTGAGAGACATCTCGAGTGAATGCAGCTATGACAGGAATCTGCTGTGCTTTGGGGCTCCCTTTTGCTCCTGGAAAACATGCATAGTGCTGAGCAGAGCTACCCAACCTGGTTATCCGACCACTTGGGCATCCTTTCACTGGTTACGCCTCGGCAGGCTGAGCACCGAAGGCTCGCTCCTCTTTGCTCACATTGCAGAGGTATTGGAGTTGCTCTTGGGATGCACGAAAAGCTTTTTCTTTTCTTGCCTTGTAAATTGTAGGTACTGTCATCTGAGTAAAAAATGATGATGGTGATTTTTAGGTAGGTCTTTGCTTGCTTTCCTGAATACAAGGGACTTCAGATGCACAGCACTGCCCTGTACACTGGCTTACTCCTGCGAGGCCCCTGTACACTCCTGCTGCCCACGCTTTTCCCTCCGTGATCCCACTTCTAGATTTGCAATCCCACATCCATTTGTGCTTCCAGTCTCATGACCCCATGTGGAAACCGCTGTCCTGCAGACACAGCTCTTGAACACTCCCCTACAAGAGCAAGGAGCTTCCTCCCGAAGACATGAAATCTGCCTTTGTTACACTTCGGAAAGAAAATCCTTCGTTAGCCCTTAGCCTGCAAAGGATGTCAGCACCAAAGTGCCTGATGGTCTGGGAATGATGCTCCATAGCCAAAAAGTGTTTTATCCTGCTTTCTTGTCATTGCCACCAGGTTAGACATCTCCAAGCAGGATGCCATACTGACGATTCATGGGTGGTTTAGCCCAGCCTAGCCCACCCTAACCAGCCTTAGTGGAAGCGACTTGATGCTTCCTACTGCAACATAAGCCTGTGGTCAGTAAAAGCCCAGAGGGAGCAGGGACAGGACAGCTGGATGGTGGTGCCACTGTGTCGCATGATGGGTTTGCCATGCTGGCCATCAGTAGTGTTTGGGGTAAAGCCCGCTCCAGGGCTTTCCAGGTAAATCTGTGGCTGAGTGAAGTTCAATGGGTATTGTCCATGACAGCAAGGATACTAATTGCAAGGATGCTAATTACCAATTTGTGGGATTGTATTTAGCCCAGTGACTCCTGATGCAACACCTCTGAAGGGTGGAGGGTTCTGTTCCCTGTCCTCCTTCAGGTGAAAAAGATGCTCATTTCTTCTACGCCTGTTCTCAAAATTGCATAAACTTCTGGAACTTACTTAAAATTCAGCTGAGACACAGAATTTTTTAAAACTCTGCTCTAAATAATGAAAAATGTGATCAAATTACACATGGCTTGTGTCTGAGGCAACTTGGCAGTGCATCCTGCTGCCTTCCAGGCTTCGACTGCTGATAGTTAATTTTAAGCTGACAGGTCCATTTTTGAGTGACGAGGCACGCTACATTCATTTCAACATCTGCTCATGTTGGAAGCAGGGTTTCCTTCAGCCACCATTCATTTTGACATCTTGATGGATTAGGTCAAACCATCAGAGCTCTCACTAAAATTTGGGATGAATTTGGTGATCTTGGTAATTGGTCCATATCTGGCTGGAGATGTTTAGAAGTTGTTTCTCTGTGTTCAATGAACTCATGAAAGTACTTCCCAGGCAAGCCATGATCTACTGCATATTTTACCCCCTATTCTTCTGATCTGCCAGTTGCTGTCATTTTTAAGACCCATGGAGCTTTGTGGGTGGTGACTGCTGGGAATTGAAAGACAGTGACTTTCTGGACTTGAAACATCTTGCAAGATTGGGACAAGCATTTGTAGCCGAGTTAGAGAAGCTCTTCTGCTTCTACCAAGCGTGTCCACATTGCCTTGCTAACGGCTGGATGAACAGAGTAGGTGCATACCATAACCACATCCTCATCTGGTGAAAACGCCCGACTGCTTTAGATTAGATGTCCCTAACAGAGCGCACAACACCAGGAAGCACAAAATGCTGCCATCGCATGAGGAAACATCGTGTTACGCTCCCTGCATAGCTGTCCCTCTGTAGTCTTGGGACTTACCAGCTCTTCACTGCCGTGTTTCCAATTTCTAGCATCTGAGGTGTGTCCGATTGCCTGACGTGAGAGTGAACTGGGCTACCAAAGAGTGCCAGTAATTGAAATGGGATGTGTGACCAGTACAACAGAGGCTCCAGCCCAGCTTTCCCAGTCCCGTCTTGCTGTGGTATCCTGATGGCAAGGCAATATATCCCAGCAGGGTATTTCCCTGTACCTCCTGCAGAGCATTCAGCTACAATCCGTGAAACGTGTTCTCTATTATTTCCAAGGGGTAGGCATGGGGGAGGTCTCTGTTTCTTCTGATCAGGTTAAATTTTGTTTATTTAGTAACTTCTTGTTTAAATGATTTTTTTTTTTTAATCTTAAGGGATTTTCTCTGGCCAGCATAGGCACATGTGTCTTCCACATTGTGGGATTTAACTGAACAAGTGGTTCCTAATTATCTGGCATTTAATAAGGGGTATTTCTTCTCCATGTTGTCCCAAGTGATATTGCCTTCACTGTTCAGTTTTCCCTTCTGTCTGGTTTCTCTGGGACCTACACACTGATTTTTCCTGTAGTTGGGATGTTTGGGCCGAGACACTGACAGACTCTCCCTGGCTGTTGATTTCTGTGAAATTTGGCTTGGAATTTTGTAGGGAAGATGGCAAAAGCCCAAAGATATAGATGTACAGATAGACTGACCATATTTGCTTTGTTCCCACAGGCAAATCACGCTGAGAGTGTTTTCAAAGACTATGGTAGAGAGGAAAGACTTGGAGCACTTTAGCAACAGCAGAAAGGGACGGATGAGACATATGAAGACGTCTTTGCAGGTGTCTTTAACAGAAAGCAAAGGGATGCTCCCTTCAGCTCCAGGTGATGCTGCAAGAGAAGGGCAGAGGTTGAGACAGCAAGGCTGGGATGGGAAGGGAAATGCGAGATTGCCTGTGGGAAGAGGGGGATCATCCTGGGATAGGAGCTATAGAGCATCCTGATGGCTTCCAGGCAGCATGTGGGTACCTCCAGAGAGAGCCATATGCCAATCTGGAGGTCTGGCTTAGCATCAAAGAGATAAATGTCCTCTTCTTCCCCACAGTAAACTCAGCAGCACCAAGAGATGCTCCACAGATGCTCCAGGTAATCCACTGAAGGCCCATTCAGGCCAGTGGCCCTTCGCACTTGTCATTTCTTACCTTTGAAGTGAAAGGAATGCTTGTGGTGAGGCTGGTTTGAGGGCAGAAACCATTTCCTTGTATTTCGTATATGGCTCTAAGGATCTGCTTTGGTCATTCTTGGTGGTCTGTGCTGGCTGGGTTGGTGGTCAGTGCTGGCTGGGTTGGTATCATGAAATACCAGAAGGGGAACATCAGTGCCCAAAGGTGTGGCCCTTTGTATCGGGCAAGTCTGGCACCCTGTAGGTCTGACACTGAGAAGAAAGTTTCTTTAGCTGGGTAACTGATGAACCCGATATGCTCTAAGGAGAGAAAGTTTGCATGCGAAGCCTACCCATAAAACCCCAAAACGCTGTGTTTTAGACAGAAGAAAACTATGATGTGCTGTGTGGTGTTAGCCTGGATCCAGAGGTGACAATCCATCAGAGTCACTGATGTTTCATGAGGGTCTGGTTTGACCCAGCGTGCACTCTACTGATGTGATAACGCTTTCGGCTCTTCACGAGGTGCTGCACAGCCCGCCTGGGTCCAGCCAGCATTTAGAGGGAATAGCAGGGGGAGCTCTCTTTCCCTTTGAGTGGGGGGGGACACCATCAGATATTGGGGGACCATTCCTCCTTGGTCCATCACCTATGTGCAGGTGATATCTTAGCCACTGGATTCCCCTTGCATAGAGCATCAAATAGCTGATAGGGATTTCAGTTCTGAGCAGAGAGGAACTGGAAATCCAGAGAGGAGATATTTCGTAACCCCTTGGCAGCCCCCAGAGCCACACGACAGTTGCTTTAATAGCCCGAGCCCAAGCAGAAAGGTTACGAGAAGGAAGTATGTGCAGGCTGTGTTTTGATCACTGCCTGTGGAAAACATCTCAGATAGCCCGCGACCTGGCACAGGCTGGAAGTGGTTGATTTGGTTCATGTGCTCCAAACAATGCACGGGGAAGATGTGAGATATTAAAATGTTGAACTTTACATTTTTGCTGGGTTTCGTTCTTCTGCTTTCAGCCGTCATCTTGACTCACCTCCCTTGCTGTGCAGTTTTGCTGTGGACTGGAAGACGTAGTGCATTGCCCTGAGGTGCGGCTGGCTGTGATTTCAAACATTTGGTGCCTCCAGCCCTCTCTCCCTCAAAAGCAGAGCTCTGATCAGGGATTACCATGAAACTAGGCAGAGGAGTGGTAGACTTTTTGGTGTTGATGATGAGCAAAGTGGGACATGAGCAGTTGAACCTGGTGTAAGTTGCCGGTGGGGTGGTGCTGAGATGCTTCCAATGGGGACCATACCCTCAGTTGATGAAACCTTAACATCTCTTGGTTACAATCAGGATGCACCAGGCTCTGGGTGCTGGATTGAGCACGCATTCATTGCACGAATTTAAGGACAAAGGCAGCGGCCCTCCCCATCCCGCAGGGACTGGCTTCTTGGTGAGTCTCTTCCCAGCCCTTCTCCAGGGTATATGTGAAGGCAGTGAGATGTATGACCCTTCCCACCACTTCCATCCGTATGTCCGAGAACACGAGGAGGCTCTGAGGTCTTGGAGTGATCAGGTGTTTAATACTTTCCTTTTGGGTGTAGGAATGGCAGGGGCTGTGTGCTGCTGAAATGTGCGGTTTGACAGGGAAGATAAATGGACTTGCTGAGCAACATTAAATATAAAAAAGCCCAGGAGCTCCTCTGTTCCTCCCCGCATCTCTAAATTGAGTTTCGAAGCTGTAATTTTAAGCTGGCGTGGGACAGGTATGGATGGAAAGATTGTCAAGTACAGGCAGCATCTGCTGCTCGAGGGGGAAGGAGCGGATCACAGTAAAATGTGATCTCTGTGAATGCGGAGCCCTGGGCTGAGATATAACACACCAGCACATGCCTCCCTTCCAAGAAATACACACTATAAGGTTAAAAAAAAACACCTCGCGGAATGAGCAAGGAGGGGTGGGCGCTGCGCTTAGCAGTGTGTCCTTGAAGCAAATAAGGCTGATTGCATCTTGGGCTGCATTAGTGAAGAGTGAAGCCAGCAGAGCCAGGGAACTGATCCTTCCCTCCATCTGTGGGAAGGCATTTGGAGTGCCATGTCCAATTTCGGGCTCCCCAGTACAGAAAGGTTATTGATATACTGGAGTGAGTCGAGAGGAGGCCACTGAGATGGTTGGGGGCTGGAGAGCATGACGTACGAGGACGTGCTTGGAGATTTGGGTCTGTTCAGCTTGGAGAAGGGATCAGACGATCGGTCCTCTGGGGCTCCTTTCCCAACCTGAACTGTGATTTTTACCATTCAGTGACATCCGATCGGTCCTTCGGCTGTGCTGTACTGCCCATCAGGGCAAGCACGGAGCTTGCAGGGCCCCATGCAGAAGACGAGCTACGTGTCTGTCTCCTCTCCCACCAGCTCCTTGGGCAACTTGTGCTGATGGAGCCTAACAGACGCCCCAGCATATCCAGTGCCCTGGGCGAGAGCTGTCCTCTGCCCTGTAACTCTTACCGGCTCCCAGGCATCCAAAATTGTAACTCAGGCCACCAGAGATGATGAGATTATCTTTAAAATCATGCTTTTTTAGAAACGAAGGTGGCTCTGTAACACCTCAGAGCATTAGGCTCAGGAGTTTAGATGCTGCAAAGAGAAAAGTGAGAGTGTGTTGTGTGGCTGCTTTCTGAAAGGATCATTTTCATTTATTTGCTTTAAAATGACTTAAGTTTGAAGTATTTTATCAGATAGGAGATTTTGCTGGATGATGTTCTTCTTTAAGAAAAACTGAAATGTTTCAAGCTGGGCTCCGGCCGCATTTCTTTTGGGAAACTCTGGTTTGAAGGTGGGGAAATTTTGAAATGGCTCAAAATCTGAAATCCTCCCAAAGAACAGGGTGGGATACCACTAGATAAAGAGGCTGTGGACACTGCTCCTGCGTGACACACGTACACGTGTGGGGACACCAGCGGTCCGCTGATGCCGTGCTGCTTTCTGCAGGAGCTGTCGCGTGTTGCAGCAGCCGCATCTCCGGGGACGGTCCTTGTGGCTGCTGCTCAGCCATTAACATTCAACATCCGATGGTAAGGATTTTTTTGGAAACATGGCCTTCTCCATTTTTATTTTAATGAATTAAAGAGAAATAGTGCCCACAGCAACATGACAGACGCCTGTAATCCATCCTGTGGCGGTGACGTAGGACATGCCAGACTGGAGGATTAGCTGTCAGCGATCCCAGCGCCGCAGGCGTCAGACACGGGGATGGGTTCAGTGGCCTGAACATGTAAATATTTACTGTATTTTCAGGTTCTGGATTATGTCTCCAGGCCTCCAAAAACCTCTGCAGGAGGGCGGAGGTCTCCCCTAGTTCCTGAGACATAACTGCAAGCTGCGTGCATGTCTCAGCTGCCCGGTGGCACCTCTTAGGGCACTAAATGCTTGTTTTTAGGCAAAAGCACCAAACCCACTGTGTCTTAACAAGTTGTTGGGCGTCAGCCGAGCCTAAACAACTGTGTATGTATTCCTGTGCAAGATCATGACCTGTGCATGACCAGTAAGATTTAAAGCAGGTAAACTCATACCTCTTCCTAAAAAATAACATTTTTCCCTTGCATATATACTGGCCTAGGAGCATTTTCTTACTGAAAGGCTTCCTCTCTGCTTGTGTATTGTGTTTTGTTAAACCACGAGTAATTTGCTCGTGGAGCTAAGCCCTTAATCTCCCCATCTGTACAACATAGATCCATTTAATGTTATTTTGCTTAAAATACATAACATTTCTGCATATTTAAAGCAGATAATATTGCAGCGCTTGCATAAATGTGGGCAGAGGCAAGGGAAAGTTTTTGGCTGGGTCTCTGCACTTCATTGTCTGGCGGGTACTTACAGGCTTAACTTTTAGGTACTTAGAGGCTTAACCACAGTTGAGTTCTTTGAAGGCTTTTCTTTGGTTTATTTCCTCTTTTATTTAGTAAATGGTAAAAAGGGAAGAGGCAAATTTTGAACACGTTTTTGACTAACTGCAAATGGCTTGAAATAAACGGCCGCACGTGACTTTATTCTATTACAAAAGCAGGACAGGCAAAATTGCCGCTGAATTGTAAGCAAAGGGTCACCCTGCTCTGCAATTACTGTGGTCCCTAATGCACTGAATTGCAAATCATATCCGTTCCTGGAGCGTAATACTATCTGGCTCTGCGTGCCAGACTAAAATGAGCTCATAGAGCAAAGCAGCCTGAGAAAACAGCTTTCAGAAGAGATGGGAAAATGGTCTTAATCTCCAACCTGAGTGGGAAAGTAATCAGCCTCAGTTCCTTAACTCTGCAAGGAAGACCTTTGTACAACAGCAAGGGGCAAAGGTACCACTTGCAAATAGTGCTGTATTAACAGCTTCTCTGCTGGGTGTTGCTGTGCTGCTGGGGGATGTTTTCAGGGACTGGTATCCCGTTGGTTTCAGGATGGGAATCTACAAATGATAGATTTCCCTGTCTTGGATTCAGAAATGTGCTTTGAAATGGCAAGTCAAAACATATCACATGGATAAAACTTTAAATATTTCAACTCTTCTGATTTTTTCTCCAGCCAAAGTTACATTTTTTTTTAACAGCAGAATTTTGCCCAGATTTGTCCTGCTCCTATGATGGAGTGACCCAAACTGAACAGCAGTCCTGGCAGCAGCTAGGCTCCTGAACTGGACTCCTTATTGAAATGGGGTGAGTCCAGACCTTGCTGCCACAGTCTGGCAGCATCGATGGTTTCTGCAACCACGATGCATAGCTCTCTTAAGAGCACAAATTCTCTTGAATTTTTCTTTTTTTGGCGTTTTACTTCCCATAGGGGCCATCTTTGCTAGGAAGACTCCACTGGAAGCGTGCACCAGGACCGAGGCCAGGACCTCTTGGTCTAAAAAGCATTGCCCAGTTGAGAGAAGAGGGCGTGACTGTTGGATTGGAAATATGGAGCTCAGTCTGCTTCTGTGCTCAGTTACCAAAATGAAGTCACTTTTTCATCCCTGGCAATATTTTTGCCACCTGCCCACCATGCCTACTTGGACCGTATCTTTGAATTGCAATGCAGCTCTGCACCAGTATCCCCAGTTAGCTCTGGGACTGGCAGCAACACATCCCAAACTGGCAATTAGTGATGCAGATGTGCTGCTCCTGTTTCTGGAGTCAGTGTCTCTGGATGCTACACTGTGATGTATCCACTGGTTCAGAGCTACCAGGAGATTTGCCCTCCAGTTTTGCATGGTGTGATATAGATTTGCCTTTATTTTCCTGGACATGCATGTTTAAAGGTCCCCAGTGAAGTACTGTAACAGCTATTTCTGCCTTTAAAAAGAAAAACCACTTTTTCCTGTGAGATTTATGTCATCCTAAATTTAGAAAACCTAAAAGGTACTAATGGTCAAAAGGAGATCGTTTGCATGATTTTTCTTTTTCTTTTTCTTTTTTTTTTTTTTAAAGTTGATGAATAATACAGGGTGGGAACATTTAAAGTTGTTTGCAATATATCCTGTACAGGGTGCAGAATGAGGGTCACGCTTTAATAAGTACCGGTGTCACATACCAAACCTCTGCCTCCTTTAACTAATCTGTCTGTGCACGCTTGCCCTGATATCCCGTGGTGAGTGGCTGTGCTTGGTTTCACGCTGGAGATCAAATGCGACTCATTTCTACCGACTGTGCAGGGAAGTAGGTTTGGTCATATCTTCTCGTTCTTTAATTACTTTTCCAAAGAATTGAAACAATCCCCTTCTCCTCTAAAACCACATCACTGCTTTAAGGGGGGCTGCTGTTGTCTCCCTGGGTACTGGTTCAATCTTTCGTGTTGCTACTGGCATTTTTCTTTGCAAAATGAGCAAATCTTAGCATGGTAATAAATAAATGAAAGGGTGAAACGTGTCTGCAGGGAGAACCAGTTAAAATTGCAGTGGTCAGGAGGACCCACTTCATATAATCCTATTTACACCTGTATGTGTGTGTATTTTGTTCTTTCTAAGCAATGTTCCATCTCTCACCCCCATGTTTTTCACTGAGAGACCCTTGGTGTGCATCCAAAGGAAGCTAAATCATCTTTATTCCACCCCTGGAGAAATCAAGGTGCAGCAAAACAAGATGGTTTGCCCAAGCTGAGACAGGGCAGGGAGGAAAAGGTGGGCTCTGCTGTTTCCTAGCGCTTTCCCTCCACCCCCGTGCTATGAACCGGTGGAGCAGGCACCAAACTGGCTGCAAAACCCCATGGCTGTTGTGATCCAGCAGGAGATGGGCACGGAGAGGAGCTGGTGCTTTCCTTCCTCTCCACCCAGCAACCCCTTCACCCCACTCCGAAAGTCAGTCTAACCCCTATCCCGCTTGCCATAGCATCTCACATTTTTTGGCCTTGAGCCCCTGCCCGTGGCTCTCAGAATCTGCAAGGGGTTGTGGGACAGGGTGCATGCAGTGTCATCTCCTGGTGAGGTCACTGTGAGCTCCCTATGAGGTCACTGTGTGGTTGCAGTGAGGTCAGGCAGCTCCCCAGGCTTTCCATATACTTTTTTCAGCCTTGGTACAAACTCCAGCATGAATACTTGGGTCATTTCCAAAAGTACATGGGCTTAGGAAAGCCACCACAATCATAATTTGTCAAAGATCTGTAGAGCTGCCCCATCTTCACCACCCACATCTGCTCAGCTGTGGGCATCTGCCTCTGCTGACTCACTTCTAGTAAGCTTAAATAATAAGTTTTTGCTGCCCAGACTAGTTTTGATTGAAAAGGGTTAAAATTTACTCACGAAGTAGCTCCTCTGAGAGGCTGAGGACAAACAGAAAGCAGCTGGAAGTGGTTCAGGGTAACAGCTCTCCCAGGTGCTGGTGGAAGAGGATGGGAGCTGAGGTGCAGCTACCCTGGGCATGGTCACTATAAAAGGGCCGTAACCCTTCTGCCAGCTTTGCTGAGGGTATTGAGTGGCTCTGGGGTATTTAGTGCCTCTCTTTCAGAAGTCCTGGGTCACCTCATGTTTCAGTGCCACATTGTGCTTTGGAGGTGATCCCACAAGGCTTCATCCAGAACGGAGCAGACTTGTTCTCTGCAAGGTCAGATTTTCTCCATTTCTATGTCCTTCTTCTTCGCCTAGTTTTTGTTGGCCCTTCTGGAGAGAGGAGTTGCGGATAAAATAAGAAAAAGGTTTATTTCTGTCTAGGTGCTTCTTAAAAAGTCTGGCTGTGCAGAGGTACAAAGAACCATGAAAGAAGTGACCAAGTCAATGTCCCAGATAGCTAAAGGCATCTCAGGTGTCATTAGATGCCAGTGTGCTTTCATTTGAATCAAGCTCAGCATGCATGACTCTCAAACAGGTGAAGTCAGTGGAGATAAATCCCAATGTTGGCAGCTGTTTTTCTCCTCATTTGGAGCTATGACATGCCACCAGTGTCCTTGTCCTGGGGAACTATTTCTACTGAGTTCAGTGGACACAGGATCAGGTTAAACTATGGTGGGCCTTTCTGGAGGACCATGCAGCTGGATGGAGATGTTGAGGTGCCCTAGGAAGCTGGGGAAAGGCAGTTAGAGAATGGGAGGGAGAGGCCAAAGAAATGAAGCTGTTCAGGACCTTCAGGCAAGACGAGCGAAGTGGTGGATAAATGGGAACAGAAGAGAGAGATCTGCAAAGGATGGTGGTAAAGTGGGAAAGCTCAGCAAGGAAAATAACTGGGAGGCTAATTTTGGTCAAGAGGAAAAGCTACTCCAGTGATTTTGGGGCTGGGTTTATCAAATGAGAGCATTTATCTTGAAGTGGGAGTGATAAGAACCATCCTGGGAACTGTAGATCCTCAAGGCACAACTGATCTGAATGAGACCTCAGGTAGCATCTTTATTCAAGCTCTTGTTTGCCTCCAGGGACCATGTCCAGGCTCTCAGCCCCATGAGGGCTGTGTCTGCACTGGCCCCATCGCTGCTTTCTAGGTCCCAGGCTAACGAAGGACAAGGGCATGAGAAACAAGGGCTGGTTTCCCTTCTATAGGTTTTTCACGGCAGAGGGGGTTGGGGATCAGAAAACACTGCTGAACCTTTCCCGGCTTTTATCTGATGAATTATGTGAGGGTGCCGAGACATTTTGCTAAATATTAAGCATGAACTTTAGAAAATGGAAAGTCTTTCCTCTTCAGAAAGGTTGGCATTAAGGCAAGTGACAATTGCACATGAATGATCCTCTTTGTTTGCCTTCCCTTACTCTGACTTGATTGCTTTAAAATATTGCTGATTGCTTGAGTAGCTGAGAAGCCTCTCTTGGAAATCTACCAAATATGCTTCAGCGCAGTTTATTTTTATGATTTGCATTTGGCCTGGGTTTGATATTTCCCCCACCCCTTTTTTTTTTTTTTGATAATTAAAGAACCAACTTCATTCTTCACCCCTGCCCTATCCTTTTGATGGAGGCTGTTTGGCTCTAGGGTTTGGTAACAACATACAGCGCCGTTCGGCTCCAGGTGTTCACATCACACCCATCTACTCCTCAACAACCTAAGATGAAACTACCGTGTCGCCTGAGACCAGTTCCTTGGGGACAGGTGGCCCATCACACAAACAGGTTATGGGCTAAATGGGCCTCGTCTCAACAGCCCCAACACTGAGCTGGAGATGCTGGACACCCTTGGTTTCTTCTCATTGCTCAGGGTGGTCATCTTTGTGGATTAGGACAGAGGACCTGAATGTGGACATGATGCAGGTGCCTGCAGAGATCCCTGAGCTAGTCCCAAGCAAATTAGGCTTGAGGATGGGAAATTTCAGCTGTTCTGGTGCAGTGCTGTGCTGGGGTTATTAACTCGGCAGTGCTGCTCTGCCACCTCAGCTAGCACCTATAGGTACCACATAGATCAATCGGGTGTTACAGGTTTATCATAGAATCATAGAATGGTTTGGGTGGGAAGGGACCTTTAAAGGCCATCTAGTCCAATCCCCGTGCAATGAGCAGGGACATCTTCCACTAGATCAGGTTGCTCAGAGCCCCGTCCAACCTCACCTGGAATGTTCCCAGGGATGGGGCATCTACCACCTCTCTGGGCAACCTGGGCCAGTGTTTCACCACCCTCATTGTAAAAAATTTCTTCCTTATATCTAGTCTGAATCTCCCCTCTTTTAGTTTCAAACCATTCCCTCTTGTCCTGTCGCAACAGGCCCTGCTAAAAAGTCTGTCCCCATCTTTCTTATGAGCCCCCTTTAAGCACTGAAAGGCCGCAATAAGGTCTGACCGGAGCCTTCTCTTCTCCAGGCTGAACAACCCCAACTCTCTCAGCCTTTCCTCACAGCAGAGCTGTTCCATCCCCCTGATCATCTTCGTGGCCTCCTCTGGACCCGCTCCAACAGGTCCATGTCTGTCCTGTGCTGAGGACCCCCGAGCTGGATGCAGCGCTGCAGGGGGGTCTCACCAGAGCAGAGCAGAGGGGCAGAATCCCCTCCCTGGACCTGCTGGCCACGCTGCTGGTGATGCAGCCCAGGGTACGGTTGGCTTTCTGGGCTGCGAGTGCACATTGCTGGGTCATGTCCAGCTTTTCCTCCACCAGTACCCCAAGTCCTGCTCGGCAGGGCTGCTCTCCTTCCTTAGCCTTGCCATGCTTGACACCAAACACACTAATCAAAGCCAAGGTAAGGCATGTGAGTGCTATGGCTCTGCTCCTGTGTTGAGACTTGTTTATTCACAGCACCTAACTAGGTCTCTTTTGAGGTGTCATAATTAAATATGAGTTTAAATATGACACTTAATTGTCATCCCCCTTGATCCCTGCTGTCATAGCCTGGTGGGTTATTTAGGCTGGGAGGTCTCTGGCTGCCTGAAGGAACAAGGTCTATCCGATCAAGTTGGTGTGGTGGTGTGCGGATATCTCTGATTAAGAAACTTCACACTTGCATGATTTTGAGAGAATCAACTGGCTGAGTTTGAGGAGAAAAATCACGTGACGGAGGGAAAGCTCAACACTTTTCATATTGAAAAGGAATCTGCTATGAATGGTGCAATATGACATTGCACTCTTTACCAGATAACTGAGAAGCCGACCATGAGGTCTGGACACGTAGGACAGCCAGCCTCATCAGCACCGTGACTCTTGTTGCAGGTTGTAGATGAGACTGACCTCCACCATGCTGCAAACTGCCTTATCGTTAGTGATCCTGGAGACAACGAAGGGTAAGAGTTGGGTTACTCCTTACATTGGGTTACTCCTTACATTTCTACTGAACAGCAAGAAGACAAATATGCCCAGGAGAAACCCCAATGAACCTGGATTAAAACCACAACTCGGTGGCCTGCCATCACTTTGGGCACCTCCAAATGGCAATCGGAGCCCTGCTTGTGCTGGAAATGCATTTGAGCTGCGTGGCACAAACATCTCCTGATTGCCCCTCTCCGGGGTTGTGAATAGATTTAATTGCTGAATGCAGTGACAATTGCAATTAAGCCTATTCAGCCCAATAACGAGGCATTCAGGGATTTAGGAGTTTTATGTGCTTCAATTAGATTCAATTGTAAAGCCTGAGCCTTATGAAGTGCTCCTCTGAAGTCTGCGATCTGCAGGCAATCCTACTGCTTAAAACTGTGGCGTAATCCTGGAGAGCTTTGGGTGTTGTTTTCAGGCAGGAATGATCTGAGTGGGGGAAAAAAATTGTGAGTATATACGGACACGAAGCAGTTAATTCCTGGGATGTTTTGCTGGAGCGGGGAAACATCAGCCTAAGTGTTTTCCCTGCAGGCTCGGGCTGGTGCAGAGGGATGGGAAGAGCTGCACTGCACCTATCCTTACTTTTAAACCTGTGCCTAAACACCTGGAAGCAAGGGCTGAGTAGTAATTTGAATATCTTTTAGCAGCCATTTGAGGCTACACCTATTTATTAATGGAGCTGTGACGGTCCCATATGCAGTAATAAAATGTGGAGCCCTGAGGACACTTTCTACGTCCTGTTCGCTCCCCCATCCCTTTTGGCTTCACCTGGACCTCCAGGGTCAGGATGGGGCTGGGATTCACTTGCACTTTGCATCTCAAGAAGTTTACCCTGGGGCCTCCTGGCTTTCACTCTTCCTTTCTGTCTTTGACCTTTTTGGCCTGTTTATCTCTTGGCCAGAGGATCGCTAGCTGCAGGGACGGTTAGGACCTACCATGGTGAGACCTGCTTTTCATTGGGTCTAGAGTTCCCAGGACCCCAGGCACTTCAAAATAACGGGCCGTGTGGGGAGGAGACCCAGGTGATCCCCTACTTTGAGCTGCAAAACTGCTTGTTGTTTGGGATGTGAGGCCCCTGGTTCTTTCTCCGAGTTTTTTCTGAGCTGAAATATCCTCTATTTGTGTGGTGTAAGCTCTAGGGGTGGCTGGAGCGGGTTTTCATCCTGCTCTTGGGCTGCCGTGGGGTGCAGCTCCTCTGGCTCTGATGGGTGCAGAAGGTGGTTGGAGCTTGGGGTCCCTGTGCTCCCATGAGGGTGGGATGTCAGATGTGCTCCTGAGACCCTGTTTGGGGCTGATCTCCCTCCCAGTAGCAGGGGACCTCATCCTCCAGTGTCTCGCCCATTCCCAGCCCCGCGAAGGGAGTCCACCCATCTCACCCAGAGCTTCATGGTCACCCTACCGTTCCCACGCCAAGGAGGCAAGTGTGGCACTTGTGTCCCTTTTGGGGTCATTTCCCAGATGTTTGAACCTGGGAATTGGACACCAAAGATACCTGTGTTCCCTTCACTGCCCCGTGCCTCGGTTTCTTGAAGCCTGTTGATATCAATGCTAACATCCTCCATCTAGGAGACCATCTCTTAGAAAGCTCTGTGGTGTTGTGAGATGAGACAATCAAGTGCAATCGCGATTTCCTTTGAGATGTCTTGACTCATACCCCTCCATACCATCCCAGCATCCACACAGCAGTGTCAGACCCCCCTGTATTTGAACCATAAATCAGTTTTGCACCCCACTTCTGGTGTTTCCCATCCTCTCCAGGGGCTGATATCCAGCCTAGACCCTTTGGCCCCCTGGAAACAGAGACTTTCTCTCCCCCTCCCAACCCTTCCCCCAAGCCGGCCCCTTCCTTTGCAAACATCCCAGTTATTTTATTATTATTTTGTGCCCACGAGGTAAAGATTTTTTTTTTCTCCTCCCCTCCCTTTCTCCCACCTCTTCGCTCCTGCATTCCTGCCGAAAGCGTGCGGGGTGGCATCCCCTGTCCCAGCCTCCCCTCCGCCGCCCCGGTCCCAGCTGCCGGCCCGCAGAGAAGGAGTTGGAGGTGGAGGGGGGGGATGCCCGGAGCAGCCCCTCCTCCTGCCTCATAACTTCTTCTTCCAAGCGTGCAGGGAGTTTCACTGCAGCCCGGCCGACGCGAACGCCCGTTTCTGGGGCTGTCGGACCCTCTCACCCCTGGGGAGAAGCCAACGCGTGGCAGCTTTGCCCAGGTAAGCAGCACCAGCCGCCTGTAGCGAGCTGTCCGTCTGCCCAGGTATCGGGTTTTGTATGCTCACGTTGTGTTTTTTCTGCTCTCCCCATTCTCGGGTTGCAGTTAAATGAACCGCGCCGCGACAGGCGTGAGAGCGGGCCGGGGGCGAGGGGGTGGATGAGGAGGCGGCAGCCCCCAGGGCTGCGAATTGCCTCCCAGTTTCCCGGTGCATTGCACAAGTGAACCCCTTGCCGTTGTCTCAGAAGTGCCTGAGATGCCCAAAACCTGTCTAAAATCTGAATTTTGGGGTGACTTTGCACTTCCCGTGATGGAAGGTGGCTCAGGGGCATCAGCCGGTCTCGGAGGCAGGGAGAAGTTGTGAAGAAGTGCTGTCGTGTGCACCACATGGTGGGTTGTTTTGGGGGGTATTTGAGGCTTTCTGGGAGGAAGCAAGCTCCTGTTGCCTCCTTTGATGCACCCAGGAGGTCCGCGCATTGCAGCGGGCAGAATCTGGCTCCAGTAAACTTCCCACCAGTGGAATAAGGAGCTATATTTTTCTTCTAATCTTGTTCAGTTGGACTGTGCGAGGCGGATGCTGGTAAAATAACAAGTGCTGAAAGCAAGTCCTGGATCAAAGCTATAACAACAACGGAGCAGACCCCCCTGGGACTGGTTATAACTCCAGACAAAATGAATATTTCAGCAGGTTACGGGAGAAGCAGCAGAAAGTGTTGGTCTGGGACCATTGCTGGCTGGGGAAGTCGGATGATTTCAAGGGGAGAATTTACATACTTCAGGGTGGGATTCTGCTTTCCTACAGCTGGGCCAGACTGGTGTTTCCCATCCTCTCCTCTGCAAAGGTTGTAGCATTGCAATGAATGCAGTGACCGCTCGGGTGCAAACCACGTGCATGCAGCTCCGAATTGTGGGTCTGCTCCTTTCCCGACCCAGCAACAAATCACCCAATCCAGGTTTTCCTGCCTCAGTAGCACCAGCGGTTACGGTGACTGAGATCCTTCAGCATCAGTCCACTCCTTCCTGCCTCCCCCTGTAGATGCTGAAATGATGTCTCGCAGGGAACAGCGGTGATTAACAATTTCGTTTGGCTGCTAGCCATCGTAGGCCCAAAATAATGTAATTTCTGCTTGCAATCAAGAATTACAAGAAAGTGCCTTTCTTCCGGGGAGAGAAGAAAATTAGCCACCAGGCAGATGATTCATGGGGTGTTTGCGAAGTCTTTGTGGTTCTAACAAAGAGGTTGGTTTGTAGGATGGAGTCTGCAGAAACTGCTCCGTGCATCGCGTTATTGCATGCGTCAGGAGGAGCAGAAAGGGGACGGATGATGCAGTTTGGGCTCCCCAATGCTTCTGCAATGTGGCCCCTTCTGCAGACATCTCCAGTGCCCTGGGCAGCATCAGGTCAGGTTGTGCATGGGGAGATGTGTTGGATCAGGAGGTGCTTGAGGTTGCGTTTGAAGGGTTGGCACGTGAATATGGTGACATGTCCTCACGTGCAGGTCCTGGCACCGTTCTCAGCCTGGCTGAGGGTGTGACGTTTATACAGTGCAGGACTGGGAATTGTTGGGGTGATATTTCCTCTCCGGAGGCTCTTTGAACAGCAGCTGCTCAGGAGTTTCGCACTGGAGCAGGTCTGTCAGCTCTCCCTGGTGTTAAATATTGGTGCACTGGGGCTCACAACTGAAAGACGGTTTATGTGCGTGAAAGCTTGTCTGCTTTTTCCACCTACCTTTCCCAAGCATGGCTTGTCTCGTGTTTCAGCTGTTCTCAGATCTTTCTGTCCCAAATAGTGCCTCCCCGCCAGATTTGTTCCTCTGTCCCTGCGCATTCCAGACGGTGGACAGGGGAAAGAGCAGAAATGCAGCAGGACATCCCTTGTCTGGCCACGTGGACTCCTGCCCCAGCTATGAGCAGGCATGATGTCCCCTTGCCTATAGGAAAGGTCACCCTGTCACCACCCAAGGCTTTGCAACCATGGTGGGGAGCAGACCTGCGACCACTGCTGGAGGGAGCCAGAGCAAAGATAGAATTCGGGGACATTTCAAGTCTGTGCTTTGGGAAAGGACTTCCCCTGGGGAGACCATTTCAGGGGAGACCTGCTCAAACAGGCAGCGCTGGTCTGCGTAAATGGGAAAGCCCGTCAGGCGAGCGGGGGGAGGATGGATGAGTGTAGCTGCAGAGTGTGACTGTTTGCTGGGATGAGTGATGTTCCGAGCTTGCTGCAGCGCCCAGGAGGTGGTGCAGGGGGTGGGGGGGGGTGGGTGATGTGTTCATCTCGGGCCTCACCTTCGAGTGGAAGGAAGACAATAAAGAAATTCATGTAAAAAGTGAGAGATTTGGGTTCAAATCCTCCCACGGACCCCGTTGGTTGGCTGCTGAGGGTTCCAGCTCAAGGACTGGGTGCTCTTGCCCCGCCTGGGGGAAGATGCTCTTGCCCTGGCTGGAGAATGGGTGCCTCTGGCTCAGCTTCTCCAACTCTCTGTCCATAAATCCTTTTTCCCCTGTGTCTCGAGGGAGCACAGACACAGCAGCCACTTCTGGGAGAGTGCGAGGAACAGAGAGAAACATCCAAAATGGGTTTAGCTGCATCCACGGGAGCTTCGGTGGGAGCATCCTGCGGTGCTCCAGAGGAGTGAGTGGTGCAAGTGGGCCAGAGTCACCAAGACATCCCGGGGCAGGGGCCAAGTTGTGACCTTGTGCCACTGATAAGTGCTTTCTGGGAATGTTTCACTGCTGCCATGGCCTGATCCCTCCTGTTTGTACAACGTGCCCATCAGCGTACCCATCAGCACCTCATCAACTGATTTTGTTTGTACAGTCGGTCCATAAAAGCCTAACCTGTCTAGATGGATACAGGGAGCCAGGTTTCTCTTCCTTAACCGTGAACACCAGTTTATGGTGGCTATAAAACATGATTGCACCAGACGGCAAGTTTGTAGAGAGGTAAAAAAAAATGGTATCTAGTAAAATGGCAAATCATGCCAGTGCTGTCTGTTTAGGGGATTGTCTGTCTGTCACCAGACTTGCTTCAATGCCCCAGCAACTCAGCCAGTGCTGCACATGAGACCTGGGAGACAAAAATAGTCCAAATCAAGATGCCTATCTAGTTGCACCATCTCAGCAACATGAAAATGCCAGGGAAATACAGGAAGGTGCATTGGGAAGGGTTTCACTTGCTCAACAGAAACTGAAGCTGAGATTTATGGTGGCTCCATCCCTTTCAGCAGGGACTGTCAACACAAGAGGGCAGCTGGTATTTGCATCATGATCATCTCAAGAGACTACAGGGGAGATTCAGGGCCCATCCACATCATAGGAGGCTTTGTACAAGCATAGCCCCTACAGGTCGTCTTTTATGGTGGGCTTGTGGTACCCCACTGAGGTTGACTCCTGGCCAGGGCAGGGGGCGTAGACTTAGGCTGTAGGTCCTGAGGGGTCTCTGTGGGGTTGGAGGAGCAGATTGACAGGGTCAGGCTGCCTGCAGGGGGGTCCTGAGCAGGAGATAGGGGCATGCAAGGCCCGTGCACAAGCCCTTTTCCCCTTGCTCACTCCTGTCATGCTCAGCCGTGGTCCTTGTTCCGCCAAGAGCGAAGCAAATCAGCTGGAGGCAGTGAAATGGCATCAGCCCAGCAGCAATGAGAATCAGCTTGGAGAATTTATCCTGCCACAAAACCAAGAGGCTCCCAGGGGATGCGGGACTTTGGGCTGGGATCTTTGTTTTCTTTGTCCCGGCTCCCAGTCCTCTCGGTCATGCTAAGGAGCGCTTTGCAATGTGAATAACCTCCTGGAAAACATCCAGCCTGAGCGTGAGTAACCTGAGAAATGCAGACCTGGCTGCCAGCCAGGCAGTCAATCTCTTGATCAATTGACTTCCTAACCCTTTTTTTTCCACACCCCCCCCCCCTCCATCTATTGATCTCCTTGTCTGTAACATCCGCCTGCCCACCTGGAAATATTGCCTTTGACTCTGTCAATACATAATCCCGCGGGGCAGACCTTTCACCTTCATTATGGGAAGACGGATTAACGAGCACCATCTCGTGAATGCCCCAGATGGCAGTAGGGTGAAGAAACTGCAAATATCCTTAAAGCTGTGAGTCCTGTTCAGTGGGCAGCTCGTGTCCCCATGCCACACGTGGTGAGGGATCCCCCCTCCCCAAGCCAGAAGCAGGGTGGCTTGTTTCAAAGCTGACCATTAAACTGGACGGAGGTAGCAGGAAGAAGTTGAAGTTGGTTTCGAGGCGTTCCCTGTTTCTGGGAATGTACCCAATGACTGTTTGACCGTTATTATTTGCCTCTTTTTTAGCTTTTTTGCTTTCAAGTGTATTATTCATTTTTTAAGTAGAATTCACATTGAGATGCTTCTCAGGTGGTGCATGCCCAGGTGATGCTATCAAAGGCTGTATTAGGATCAGAAGCCCAGTGGGGAGGCCGCTGGGGTTGAAGCAGAGCTATTTGTTTCATGTAGACCTCTGATGAGCAGTGATCTTCAGCAAAACTCTTCTTCAGAGTTATCCACCCCAAACCTTCATTGCGCTCTTGGCATTTCTTGCAAGAAGGAGAGATCGGGGTGGGCAGCAACCTCCTTTGCTGTTTGCAACAGCTACACAAGCAAAAACATCAATCCCCCCCAAACTGGGTCCCTTGGAGAGGAAGAAAGGGATTGGCTGGAGACGATCTTCACAACTACCATCTGACTGCAACTTTCTGCTTGGAAAGTTTTCTAAGTTTAGCTAAGAAGGTATTTTTACTATTGTTAATATGAAAACCTGATGTGTGGGGAGTCACCATGGTGTGGAGGAAAGGAGAGGAGGATCTGGCTTTCGTTTCCAGGACTCATAAGGTATTTTTCTGCTTTTCTTCTTGGTGCTTCTAAGCTGAAATGCTCCATCCAGTGTTCCCAGATGCTACTTGGATAGTTTCTGCAGGACGTGGAAGCTGGCAAAACAAGCCCCAGGCGGACATGACTGCAAGTTGTCCCATACCAGGGGAAGAAGTGTCACCTGCCAGTTACCTCCAGTTACTTGTCACCTTTTCATCGGCCTTGCTGCCCTCTCCCCAGTGGGGAATGGCCAAAAACCCAAGGAGGTCTCTCCTCCATGAAGTTTTGCCCTTAACTGGTTGTTTTCACCAGATCTGAGCAAATCCTAACCTGTACTTTGCTCCATGTTGTATGACCCCGATGTGAACAACTGCAGGATTTGTGGAGGAGGATATTGGAGCTGTGTTGGAGCTGTGGTGGATGGGGAAAGGGTGGGGCAGAAACCTCCCCACGCCACATCTCCCACCCAGGAGAAGTCATAGCCGACCCTTGCATGCTCTCAGGAGACCTATTGAGATGTTAATCCAGCTGCTTTTATACATGGCCCCTGTCTCCCCACCACGTTTCCTGGAGAAACAACAGCTCTGGGGTTTAAACCTCGAGTTGGTGGGACTGGGAGGCCAGCAGCCCTTGTGGGTCACTGCCTTTGAACAAACCAGGCACGTTCAGCTGGGTGCTGAAGCGGAAAATAGGCTTCCTCCAGCTCTCACTTCATCTTCTTTTATTGAGCAGCCTCACAAGATTTACCCCCCTTCTCTCCCCATCATCTCTGTTAAACATTACTACGCAGTGCAACCCCTTTAAATCAGGAAATCAATGGTATTTATTAAAAAAAAAAAAAAAAAAGACCCAACAAAACACTTTCTCAAAGCTCTTGCTCCGAGAGAGGGAGGGGAGCCATTTACCCATTCTGCAAGGAGCAGCAGTTTCTCATGATTGCTGACACCGCTGTTTAAACAGGCTCCACACTGTAGCGTGCGGATAAAAATGCTCCTTGGAAAAGGTTTCCTTGCTTTAAAATCCTTCCATTTCATGGCAGAATTGCCTGGAGCTGAGAGGGAGGTCCTCCAGGAGAACAAAGTGAATCAATGCATTTTCAGAAGCTGCAGCTCTGAGGACGTGGTGTTTGCTGGGCCTCCAAGGAGGTCTGTTGGCCACCAGAGCTTGCCTCCAACACCATTACCGCACCACCACCAACAGCTTCTGCTGTGTGGACGCTGGCATGAGGGACACCCTAACCCATGCTCCTCTAGCTTCTTCCTGGCTCTTCTGGCTTCCTCCTGGGACATTCATTTTGGGCACACCTTGACCCAGGATGATGCTGGATAAGAATTCAAGCTTTGGTCTAAAAAGCACATGTGGCCAAATGCAGCCACCTGGGACATCAGGGGGTGATTGTCATGTGGGCAAAATCACATTCAGCCCCTCATGGAGAGAACTGCAACCAGAGCTTAAGGGGGTTTGTGGTCATCTTTGCCATGCGGGGATCATCGCACTTTCTCCACAAAATCTGCGCAATGGCTGAACGCCAGGGACCCAGCATGGCTCTTTGGGGAGCTCAGCTTCCTTCCCCTCTTCTGCCCAACCTGCTAGCCCTGGGCAAGCCAGTAATGGGCAGAACTGGGCTCTGCGTTGCCCAGATGTTACGGCAATAGGGGACTTGGGGAGGGAAACCGTGGGGGCTCTGTAAAATGCTCTCCTTAGTGTAGTGAGGATGCCTGGGTCCCTCTCTTAGCTGAAATGAAGTAGGTTCTTGGATCGAACCTGCATCACTGTGTCATTCCAGGAGGGCTAGTGAAGGTGTAGATACAAACATGTCCTGGAGATGGAGCTTAAATTACCCAAAGTGTTATCTACATAGGGTCTTGAAAGCCATGTGGCAGCTCTGAGACTGGAGGGGGGTTTCTGGAGGATCCATCTGCCCTGGTCCCTCCTCTCAGCAACCAGAGTGAGAGTCCAGCTGCAGTACTGTGCTCCATGGTGCTAGCACTGTCATGTGCCAGCGAGGGACCTCCTGGCTCTGAGCCCAAGCTTGCTGCTCTTTCTCTCCTGAGAGGTCCATGCGGCATGTCCTGGGCAGGAATGTGAGTGGTCCCAGGGGACAGAGGTGCCTTGGGTAGGAAACACCTATTGCTGCAGGGCTTGCAGGTTGCTTTTGGGGGCAAACAGAAATCAGATCACTTCTTGGCAGCCCTTCTACTAGATGGTCTGATGTTAGGGATCTCAGGAACCAGAGCCACCCAGCAATGCACCCTGCCCTGACTCTGTGGAGAGCCCAGTGCTGGGGTCAAGGCACATGCGGCATCTGGCACCCAAGATCTCGGAGCAGGAGAGTTGCATGGTATGGAGGAGAAACTTGAGATGGGAATTAGCTGGGTAAGCGTTATGTTGAGATAGATGAGCCAATGGCCCACTGATTTTTTGGCTATCTGTTCATGTAAGAGTTGCATGAGATGGTAGCTTGCTTTCACGGTGTTGTCAAGTTGCTTATGAGTGCTGGGCTGAGTCGATTGACTCCATAATGGGGATTTAGACCCAAAAGCATCAGTGGGTGGAGCAGGAAAGACAAAACATATTCATGTACCACCTAAGAGCTACCAGAATCTCTGCTGACCACAGGACTGCTGGTTGGAGCCTGGTTTGGATGCACCGCCAATGGCCCAGTTGGGATGCACTGTCTTCTTGTTTTGATACCAGTTATTGGTATTTTGAAGAATTTGGGAAATCCCATTTTTCCTTTCCTAGTCATGTGGCCCAAACTTCACTGTCACTGTAGTGAAAGGGATCTTCCAGAAAATGGAAAATCCTCTATGAAAATGGCCCCAAAGGGGTGTGAATACCCACACGAGGGGAATGGCATGAAATGGGTGGACATGGCCATTCCCAGCTCACACCAGCTGAAGGACCTGAGTATGTTCAGCCGGAGTTAGTGCTCCTGATCCATGTAATTAATTCTGAACACATTGGGCTCTGTTAGTATAATCCTGGTTTAGCCTCAGAGGTGTCCAGCGGGCTTTCAAAAAGACCAGGGATAATCCCAGCCCCTTTGGACTTAATTTGAGCTCTTGCTTTCGGTACCATTTTGCACCTCTGCTTGCAAAGGGAGCGCCTCCTCCCTGCGGATCAGCCCCTCCGGCTGCTCCCGGAGAGTCCCATGCGTGTCAGGAGTGTGCCTCCAGCTACCAACAAGTCAATGAGTTCGTATTTCTTCACGAAAACAGCTTAAATTCTGTATTCAAGGGATTTAGAGAGAAATCAATTACCATAAAAATCTATTAACTCCGTTAAAAAAAAAGACTGTAAACTTTTGACCGCCTGAGGCTTATTTCTGTCAAGCGAGGAACAAGCCGTGTTTAACTGTATTTTTCCTGCCATCCAAATCTACAATTTTGCTTGAGGTTTGAAAATGTCTTTAACTCCCCTGCAGCAAATGGTGCCTAGTCACAGGAGAGGAGCTGCAGAAATGCCCCAACCAGGCTTTTCCATCTGAACATTTAAAAGCCGAAGGAGAGAACCGGCATTTCCCCAGCAGCAAATTATAAACACATTTGCTTAAAAAATGGACGGACCCTCTAATTGACACCAGCTATTGCATCTTCATCCTGTCTCCTGAGTTTTTCTGACATTGGTGACAACATGCTGCTTTTGGATGAGCTGTCGGTACCTTTCCAGAGCTGACGGTGGTTGTGACTTTTGCTCTTGTTTTTATTTTTCATCTTGCCACCCAAATTCAATGGTTTGAATCTGTCCTTCGCTTTAGTCGGTGCAGTCTGTGCCTTGTTTTTCTCCATCCAAATATCGTGCAAAATTACTTGTAGCTGTGCTGGGATCTCGGTGATCTGTTAATGCTGGTACCATGAATACCTGGACCATCTCCATACCCTTCTCCTGCCAGTCTCTCCGGTGCTTCCACATCCTGAAGTTCCCATTAATTCTCCATTCAGGCCAATCTCTATATTTCAATTACACATCTCAGCATGATCTCTTGACGGGGCTGCTGGGATCTCTCTCCGTAGGATTTATCATAGAATCATAGAATCACAAAATAGTTTGGGTTGGAAGGACCTTTGAAGGTCATCTAGTCCAACCCCCCTGCCATGAGCAGGGCCGTCTTCAACCAGATCAGGTTGCTCAGAGCCCCGTCCAACCTGATCTGAATGTTCCCAGGGATGGGGCATCTACCACCTCTCTGGGCAACCTGTGCCAGGGTTTCACCACCCTCAGCATAAAAATTTCTTCCTTAGATCCAGTCTATATCTGGTCTGATTTCATGATGTGCCTGGCGGTGCTCCATGAACAAGAGCCCTGGGGTTCTGGTCTGTGTACAGGGATGTCTGGTAAGGTGAGATGTAGCTGAAGCCTTGGCTTCAGCTGGAGCGTTCATAAGGATGCGTCCCTGTGGATTCTCTGCTGGCTAATATAAGGTTGTGCTCAGCCTGCAGTCTTTCAGCAGGAGCTACGAATAGGATATCTTTCCTCTGTCCAGCTGGCTGTTTTCAGAAGATTTGTATGAAAATATTTGAGACCTGCTTCCCTCTGTCAGATTTGGCTGAAATTGTCAAGATTTTGCTGGGTCGTGAGGCAGAAGGTCTGTCTGCTTGTGTGATATGTGCTGTGGCACAGTGGTGGGTGTTGGGACGTGGATCAGCACGGATCCCCTGGGAAGGCTATGCATGCCCAGACGCAGCTCTGTAACGTAGTGTTTGTGTCTGTGTGCAACAGGGATAGTTACTTGGTGGATGGAGTTAGCAGCATCTGGCATGGGTGATCCTGGGGCAGGAGATGTGTGAGATCCAGCTGGAGCCACAGGCAAATGAGAGGCAGGCACCAGCCAGATGAGACTGCAGATCCACCGGGTCTCATCCCTTTTAGACAGACCTTGCTGACAGGGGTTATTTATTTATCCCAAAAATTGTTGGGGAAAAAAAAAAAAAGGAAGAAGAGTTTATTGCAAACATATACACAGGAAGAATAAATGGAGGGGAACAGCCCAGCCTCTGGCACTACTGCGAGAATGTAGGAAAGACCTGCTTTTTTGCCTCTCTTACCCTCTTGCATCTTGCCAGGCTTCCCACAGCTCTGTCATCTGATCCAGGTGAGGTAAAGGGAGAACCTGGTCCATCAACTTTATGGGGTTTGGAGGCAATTTGTTCAAGGAACTGTAAAAGCCGGAGAAGTTGCCCCTGTAAATTATTTACCGGGGGGCAGTAAAAGATCAAGGAAATTGCTGGGATTCCTTGCAAAACCCTGAAGTTTATGGGATTGTTTCCCTGCCCCTACCAGGTTTCTCTAAAGCTCTCTGTGGCGGTTTAGGAGGTCTTTGACAGGGACTGATGGCAGCCAGTGTCTGCAAAGATCAGCTAAGACTTGCTGGATTTAAGTTTTCTAATACGTAATGTATATAATGAGCATTGTGGTGGCATCTAAGTGAGCTGGTGGCCCTAAGTGAACCTGAGCTGCCCTGGGTTGGACAATGATGGTAGAGCAAATGGCAGTCCTCCATCAGCCTTGTTACCCAAAATATCGTATCCTAAAGGATGGAGCACCTGGAAGGAGCAAACCCAGGTGTGACCTTGGCCCGCTGGTGGGCTGTGGGTGGAGGGAGGTGTTGGAGAGAGTGTCTGGAAGCTGCAGAGCAGCTCTTCACGCTGATATAAATGGGCCACGCTGCCTTTTCTCACCTAGGGGTGGTATTTCATACCCAGGTGAACTCTTAAATGCAGTGAGATTTTGGAAGGAATCAGGAAGGGGAGAAACAAGAGAGAAAACGACTCGTTTTCATTTCAAAGTCAGAGAATAGTGCGCTTGAATTGGGGATCATCTGTAATCTGGGTGTGCTGCAGTCATCCATCAAGGACCCGTGCTGGCAACGCAAGGTAGGTGTTGGGTGGGTTTTCACCCCGGGTGAGCATCTGCAGCTCACTGCTAGAAGGCAGAGCATAGCTTTAACTAAAATTTTAAAAATACCTGTAATAAAAATTAGAAATATTCAACATGTTCAAAAATTTAACATGTAAATTTTCAACATGTATGCACACGTGCATATATGAATTAATGTCTGCTAGGAAATATCTTTGGTTTATGGCATCCAGATTAGGAAACCCTTTTGCATCCTGTTCCTCACCTTTGCAATGTGAATTCAAGGTGTGACTGTTCTCAGCTCGAGCCTTTCTACATCTGCAGGGGCTTTGCATTTGTGGATGTTAACATTTACTCACTGGAGGCCTGGGGCTCACCGTGCTTTTTCTTTGCCTCTGCAGAGTCGTCTAGGATTTATTCCTTATATGACTATTTTTCTATTGCTATGTTAATGTGCATTTTTTACTGCATTTGTTCCGTGCTGAAGCATTAAACAATATCAGAGCTGGAAAACAAAAAAAGAATCACATGTCAAATATTTATCTGCAAATAGTGTGCTTTGGCTTAGCTGCCTGACGTGACTGCAGAAACTTAGACTTACTTTTTGTTGCTTAGGCCTTTTTTTATTTCCTGCATATGTGTGAACTTGGGCCACAAATGCTGAAGATCCAGAGGTGCTTTTTCTTCTGTCCTTTGTCCTTGCTGGCTCCATATCGCTCTCAAGGCATCACCACGGCGGTACGTCCCCCTGCCCCATGGGTCAGCACTCAGTGGTGCAAGGAAGCTGACGCTCTGGAATAGACCTGCTGTAGGATGACGTTGGCACATGCCTTGTCATAGAGAGACTTTCTTACCCTCCTTTTAGAATAAACCAGTATTTCCTTGGAATCATAAAGAGGAGTGGAGATTTCTGCTAGCATTTAAGCTTTTTCTGAATGATTTTTTTTCCATGCTTATTCTATCCCAAGGGTTCAAGCAGTAAGGAAATTTCATCCTTGATTTAGAGCAGGAATGGAGAGGATGAGGTGGGAGAATAGAAAATGTCACATTTCAAAAGGCAGGAGCTATGATTTAGCTTGAGTCCCACATCAAGCCTCATGTCTGAAGATAGAGGGTGCTTACAAACCTACTCTGAAGGCAGTGAGTTTGGAGCTTGTTAATTTGCTGCCTATCTTCTCTTCATTAGATGGGATGGATTAGTGACGGTGCTAAAGGCTATGAGGGCCATGAGCACTGTTGGCCTGCAGGGGTGGTATGTGTGCTAGAGGACCTTGACGCCAGGCAGGACCCCATGGGGTGACACGTGGCAGTGGACGTGCTAACACATGCAGGTTCCTCTGCCCAGGGTACAGCACCAGGGATCCACGAGGCACTTATGAAAATCAGCATTTTGGAGGATCTTCTTCTGTCTCAATGTAGCAGCTGGTATTTTTGGGGCAGGATTGGGTGAGCTGGTCACAGTGCCGTTTGCAGGAGCTGGGGAGCCTTTCCCAAACAGACCAGTAAGACCATTAGGGCAGGCTTCAGTGCCAGCTGTTGTGGTGGACATGTGCTCTCGAAGGATCTACATTAGCTATCTCAGCACATACTGTATTGCATTTCTGGTGTTATTTTAGATATGGAAATTCTCAGAAAAGTGCGTTGCATTTACAAGCTAAATTATCCTTCACTTGGATTGTATTTTGGGCAGGAGGAAGTGTAGAGGTGTGAATGGTGGGAGGAAGAGGAGAAGAGAAGATGGAAGGAGGCACTTTTTGAAAAACATTGAAATAAGGGTCTCTGCAGGAACATTTCTTGAGGGACATATGTTTTTAATAATATTAACACAGAGCTCAGAAACCCAGTCAAAGGTTTTGCTGCCTTCCTGCTCCGTGAAGGGTTTGTTATAGTCCAGGACAGACCCTGCCCTACGGAGCTGAGGGTTAAATGGGAAGGGAAAAGGGATGCTGCCAGGTTGGCATTGCAAGAAGGCTGCTGGGATCTGAGGGGTGATGGGGCGATCTTGCCAAAGCTTGTAACACAACTCTTGCAAAAGAGATGGGGATAAAACCTAGTCTCAGCTCTGCACTTCTCCTCCATTACTTGATTTTCTAGAAACTTGTTTACTCCTGTTGTTAAAAAGCCTACACTTGCTTGTTTTGGTTTTTTTGGTTTGGGGTTTTGGGGGTTTTTTTGGTGTTTTTGCTTTGAAGCCATCTCCACAGCACCTGATGGCAGCACGACACAGAGGTTTTGACAGGAGTTACGAAGGAAGGACACAGCACAGGTTAACTGCTGCACAGCAGAGACCTTGATTACATCCATGTAAACCCAGCAATGAGGCGAAGAGAGAGGGAAAATAAGAAACAGAAAGCACAATAGGGGGACTAAAGTCCTGAGGGTCTCAGAGATGGGTGTAGCTACGTGATGGGCAAGGTGACCACAGCCACCCCTGCAGTCCAGATGCATGCTAGGCTGCTCCAGCTGCTTGACTTTCATCTTGCTTGTTTGGGGATACATTTAAGTGGGGTTATCCCTTGTTTTCCAAAAAGGACCCGATCTATAATGCAATGTGATTTTGAGGTTGCATGTTTTTAACTGGAAGGAACAATCCAGCTCTGGCAAAGAGCTAGGCTGGATGAAGTCATCGAGCTCATCTTTTCTCCATTTCTGTAATTTTCCACCCTGGAAGTAGTCCATGTCTCCCTGTGAAATCTGCTCAGCCTGAGACAAGCAGGTGAGGCTCAGAAAAGGAGAAGAACTTTTTATTGCCCCTTAAAAAAGAATAAACCATCTTCTGGTGATGCCACTTCTGCTGCAGTTGTTGCTTTGTAGAGAGAAGACTTCATAGAGGGAGACTTCTGTAGCCCTAATGAGCTGTCAGCATTTGTTTGGGGAGTTGCTAAACTGTCTGTAGGCAGTAACCAGAGCTTTCAGCCTCCTTTGGCTGGTCCATGATGGTGGGCTGGATCTCCAAGGTGGGCTGGATCTCCAAGGGCGGCAAGTGCAAGGCAGTTAATCCTGGATTTAGGAACCTGAAGGTTAGTCACAAAACAGGCTAATAAAGACTTGAAGGTGGGTGGTTGCTGTCTGCAGTCGTCATCTAGCAAGGCTCATGGGCTGATCTTTCCTCCCTGCGTAATTGAGACAGCAGATGCTTCCCTCTCATCACACCACTAATATTCACATTTAGGCTTAATTGCCTGAGGTTGTTGATGCCTGAAGAAGGGTGCTGTTAAGGAAAGATGCTGGGGGAGCAAACCTGAGCTCTTCCCTGTAGCCAGCATCAGCAAAGAGATGGAGGAATTAGTGGATTTATGGACTTTAATGCCAATTGCCTGAGCCAAGATGAGCCTTCGTAGCTGGAGAAAAGCTTCCCTTGCCGCTGTAGGCAGGTGGGAGCATCATACTTGGATGGCATGCATTAAAGCCTCTTTCTCCTGCAGATGAATGACTCTTCAGGCTGTGTGCTGACTCCAGGAACCAAGAAGGAGCTTCTTCCCAAGGAAAAGGAAAATGTTGTATACCCCGCTCCTTGCCCTGGTAGTGGCTGTGGTGCAGTACAGAGCCGTGGCCGTTCATGAAGGTATGTGACAAGTGGGCTACCATGAATGCAGCAGCTGGGGGTGATGCTGAGACACATCAAGGAGAAAAACACCTTTTCCAAGAGCTGTTTCAGCTAATGTCATGGATACACATGCAGATGCTGCCAGGGTGGAGCTGTAGTGCTGATGCCTTTAACTTCTGCATAGGATCCTTTTAGGTTGGGATCATCTGGCTGACAGAGCATCTCAGCTGGCCCCAAAAGGCAGGCAGGACCTGACTTGCAGCATGAGGGTTTATGGGGAAATCAGGGCTCTGCTCGTTGTCCTACCTCTGATACTGCCCCACCTCAGCTGCTCCAGAGGAAGGTGGGGAGAAAGGGAAAACCTCTCCCCTCCTGATTCCTCTTCTGATCTCCAAGAGCTGGTACAAGCCCCCACACAGAGGCTATGAGAGAAAAGACCTCAAGGAAGCCTTGAAGCTTCCTGCTACTGTTTAGAGAGTCGAGACAGCACAAGGGCTCAACTCCTCCCTGGCTCCCCGTTGCCTGTGCAAGCCCACAAAGGGCTTTTGGGGAGAAGGGGCCAGAACCAAAAGGCAGGAGACAAAAGGACCCCAGAGAAGAGCCTTGTGGAGTTACAGCATGATCCATGGCATGTCTTTGTAGCCTCAGGGTCCTGCAGGAGAGGGAGGCTCCTTGTGAGCATCCTACGAAGCTAATCCAGAGCTCCCTGGACTGTCACGGGGCTGGGTATGAGCCAGTGAGTCTTCCCTCTTCGAATTGCTCTGCAGCAACAAGCCCCCAGGCTTTGAAGGTGTAAACTCACCTGGACTAAATCCAGTAAATTCAACAAGGAGTTAATGGAAGCTTTGGCATCAGCTACAAAATTAACTTGATTAAGTTCCTGTCTGTCAATTAAGCCAATATACTTGACTATAATGCTATTTAATTCAAAGCTGGGAACAGTGCAATAAATCAACATTTACAGATGTCTCTGGCAAACCTGTGATTGATGAAACGTGGTAATTTTGGAGGTGCATGGAAAATTTCAAATAAAATCATATTCCCCTGTGATTAATATAGCTGTCTGTGTTGGTATTTTCTCCAGAAGGTACCAATCCAAATATGCTTAACATCATGTTTCCAATGACAGCTTCAGGTCCTGATCCAAGCAGCATAAATGCCCTCGGGTTTTATTGCCAAGCTGAGCCCCTCCGGAAAGGTGCTGAGCTCTTGGCTCAGCATCTCACAGAATGGGCTCTGGTCAACCCTTTATAGAGAAAGGGGCACCGTCCTGCCCTTTTTAATCCCTTGGAGCTCTTGCTTGTTGTCTTTGTCATCATTATCCCTGGATGCAAATGAGGGCAAGAGCATTGTGCAGGGTGAGTGAGACTCTGAGGGGCTAGGCATGGATGGAGGAAGCTTTCTGGGAATTTGGGATGTGGAGAGGTAGGTAGCAAGGGTCCCTCTGACTTTTAGTATGTTTTCCAGATCAGGGCCAAAAATGCAGGTCTCCCAGGAAAAGCTGTCTGCACTGCCTTGAGTAGCTCCAAGGGGTGGGTGATTTTTGGGAGGGCTGGTGGATGGTCTTCTCCATTTTATGAACCTTCATTGGGATTTTCTTGTGGTATTACAGGTTGTGGTTACCTGTTGAACAATTTCCACCAGTTCTGAGGTCAGAGCCAAGGACTGGCATTGCCTTCCCTCCAAGTCCTTCTGGGGGAACAGGGACATCAAGGTCCAAGCTAGGGAAAAGGGGTAGATCCAAAATAGAAGCGGTAGCTGGGGAAAGAGCTTATGGTGATTAGCAGCTGAGCTGCCTCCAAGACACCCCTGACATCTCAGCTGAAAAGCAGTTAGGAGGATAGAGAAGGGAAGGGAGATCTCAACAGAGAGCTCTAGGAAGGAAAATTGAAATAATTGTCTCCCGTTTTTATCAAGGGAAAGTGCTTTATATTCCCAGCTGGATACAAGTTAAACCAAAAAGAGCCAGTCATTATTTTTCTGCAGTAAACAGAACTGTTAAGTTGTGAAGAGCTTGGTGCCAGGAGGCACAAAGAAAGATGAAGAAACCAAAAGCCTTGGGTAACGAAGACCCTTGGACTGCCATCCATCCGCAGCTGGCAAATGATTCTCTGCCTTGCTGTGTGGCCAAAGGGGATTGATCAGGGGCACAGCAATGCAGGAGAGCACAAAACCTGCATCCTTCCAAGCCCTTTGGGGAGCCTGCTTATAGAAATGGGGTAAAAGTCAGGTAAATTGAAGAGGTTAAGCTAAAACAGGGTTTCCATTGCAGCAGAAGCATAAGAAACCCACCTAGCACATCTGCCCAGCAAACTGGAACAATTGCTGCAGCCTGGTTGGATGCGAGCTGATTTCCAGACCTGCAGTTGAAAGTCAAGGCAGTGGCTGGGTGAAGTCCAAAGCGGTAGTGAGACAAAATGAAAAAAAAAATGCAAAGAGGTTGAGCCCGGTCCTGGTGAGCAAGTCTGCAACACAAAAAGCCCTCCTCCAGCGGTCAGCACGGTCTGCTTTTTAGCAGCCCTACAATAATAACTCAGCATCTATCTGCAAGGGAGAGAAACACCAAAGAAAATACAAATTTTGAACTTCCCTTGTAGAGCCTTCATTAATTTAAGCATCCCTAAAAGTCATCAGATTTCTGTCCATGAAATATATTTATTGGATGCCTAAAGAAAATTAAATTCAATTGAGACTGAACACTGTAAAGGGAAATATGCCTTGATGTTCGTTAAACAAATTTCCCTGTACACCTGTCCCTTCCCTGCCAGCTGTCATCGGATACCTCTGGCTTGTACAGAAAAAACGCTCAAATTGCTCATTCTTTGCACATGATACTTTTCACGCTCGGGGCCGCTGGCAGCTTGGCGAGAGGGGAGCGTTGCAGAGCTGAATGCACGGAGCATCCCGAGCTCTCTCCGTGCAGGACTGAAAGACTTGGTTGTTTTAGGGCTGGCAAAGCATGGATGGCCAGGTGGCCCCATGTCTGCATGGGTGTCTCACATTGGCTCTGGAGACCCTGATGTAAGAAGCCCAGGATGGTTGGTGGTGTGGCAGAGCTGCCATCTTCCCAAAATTCAGTTGTGCGTGGCTCAGGTGCCAATGTCTGCCTCTGGGCATATGAAACCCCCAGGCATCTCCTCGCTTCCAGCATGTCCTACAGACCTGCATGCCTTGATGGATCTGGGTCTCAATGTTTGTCCTTCACATGAGAAACTTCCCCTGGCTGAGAACAGAAAAATGGGGAATTAGGAGGAAACTAAAGAGAACAAAGCAGCCTGTTGCTCTGGGAAGCCCATGATTACCCACTTCATTAGGCCCAAGCGTGGTCGGTCTTCCTTAGCTGCAATATCTCGGGGGTTCACATGACTCAGAGGGGTTTATCTCCTGGCTGGCTCATTGCATGGTGTGGGATGAGCCTTCCTGCCCCTCTTCTCCCTCAGCATGCAGGACCGCGGAGGTGGCCGACATTTTGTTCCTCGTGGGGCAGTCACAGGGCGCAGGGAGGGAGAGCTCCCGTCTGGTCAAGGACTTCATCAGCAGCATGGCGCGTTCCTTTGAGAACGTGGTGATGGGCAAAGGAGGCATCCGGCTGGCGGTGGCACTCTACGGGGAGAAACCAAGGTGGGTCAGTCCATCCTCTACCACCAGCACCCGGGTTTCTATAGCTCTAAATGGGCAACCATGTCCCCATGGTTAAAGAGCTCTTGCTGCTCTGCTGAACCATTACAAGACAGAGCGAGACTTCAACCCCCAGCAGTGTCACCAGAGTCTAGAGGTGTGCTCGACCATGGGGAACGCTTTCAGGGCAGGGAGGCTGGCATTTAATGCAGCCACAAGAAATTCCCCGCCATCCATTTTTAGATAGCGTTTTATGGTAACACGGCTCTGGGGCTCATAGCCTGGACTCACTTGACCACTGCGAATAGGACTCCTTGCCTACATACAAGCCTAATGTGACCAACTAAATGTCAACATTATTGCTGGTCATTACTATTAGCAATGCATCCTTGCTGTAACAACAGCGTTTTCTTGCTCCTTATTCACCCGTATTCCCCCATTTCTCATTCCCAGGATGAGTATTGAACTCACGGATTACGTGACCATCAAAGAAATGCTGGTGGCAATTCAGGATCTCTCCCTCAAAGGCGGCAGCTTAAAAATAGGGTCAGCTCTGGCGTTTGCAGCTCACGCCGTGTCTCGCCTGGACGCGTTGCAAGAGGATGCAGCAAAGGTAAGCGCCCTTCTGTGATGACTTCCCTGGTGTAATCCTTGGTAGAGATCAGACCTCTAACTGCTTTACCTGAAGGCGTGAATGAGCCAGTTGGTTTTTACTATCCCATCTGGTTTTTGGCTTGCAGTTGAGATACCTCGTTTAGGAGCTCGTTCAGCTTCAGGTCACTTTATCGGTGATAGAAGGAGACAGGCACCTCCAGATTTTCAAAGGAGTGACTCACTTTTTAAAAATGCTCATGTTTCCCCACGGATTGCAGAGGGACACAGCACTCTAGTCTTAAAGGCCTCCAGATGAGTACCCAAACTTGGGGCACTTACTGCATAAGCTAACTGAGCAGGCTCAAGGCATGACTAAGACAAGGAGACAAGTTGTGGTGTTGGTGCAGGTGGCTGTTGCTAATAGTCTGCGCACATCCGCTCTGGTTACGGAGAGTCGCAATACAGTTAGCATCTCACTTGAAAAGCAGACACGTTGCAGCGTCTTTACCTTTCAGGCATCAGTTCTGGGTCATTGGTTTCTTCAGATCATTTTTTAAACAATTGTTTTGTTCATAATTTCTAAGAGTCTTTGAGGATGCTAAAGAGAAGGTGCTGCATTCTGGTTTGCTCTGCAGGCAGCATGAAACAGTTCACTCTGCTCTGCTCCAATGGTAGATGGTCTTGAAATCAAGAAGGGGGCAGCCGCATGGGGAGTGGATACACCCCATGAATCGAGCCTGAAACTACCACGGCCAGCTTTCGCCTCCCATGGGCCTCCCACATTTGCTGCTTGGTGCTGCACCTTCTCCTTTGCTCTGAGATCCTGCATGCCAAACGTGGTCTGTGTGATCCATGCGATCAGTGTGGTGTGATCAGTGTGGTCAATGAGACCTGTTTTGAGTTACAAAACAGGAGGGAGAACATGGTGCTACAGGTGGGATGTGTTACCCACCTCAACCACCTGCTTAAAGGTGTTGCAGCAGGGTGTGTCTTCAGTATAGCATCCTATGTGGCAGCCATATCTCCTGCTACATGACCTGACACTGCTTTGTGGTGTCTGCCCAAAAAGCTTGAAAGGTCTGGGGTTGCTGAGTCAGCTTACCACCTGATAGCACCACCCAGGTGCCATTGGCCAAGTGTCTTATCCAGGGTGCAGTCGAGTGCTCCTTTAAGAGCTGCTCTTATGGACTTATAGATGTGAATCCTCCCTCTGTGCATTAATCTCCTTCTGGAGCCAGAGTCTCACCCCAAGCAGAGGTGAGACACAGCCAAGCAGGAGGAGACGTGCAGAGAAGATGCTGTCATGAGCAGCAGCATTTATGCTCTGCTCCTTCCCAGCTCATGCTCATGAAACCTGATTCCATGTGAGTTACTCCAGAGGTGTGGGTTATCGAAGGATTTATTTTCAAGTGCCCATCGCTTTAGAGAGAGGGACATCATCCAAGGTCTGGCTTGTCGGTGTGAAAATCCTGCAACTGTCTCTGTGACCTCCTCATGTTGTGCTCTTTTATTCTCTGGCTCTTACGCCAATTCTTGCAGGTAGTTGTTTTGATCACGGATGGGAAATCCATTGACTCAGTTGAAGACGAAGCTCGGGTCCTGCAGGATGGGGGGGTGACGGTGTTTGCTGTAGGTACGTATGGACACGCTAAGTCACATGGAGCATTGCCACCAAATCCTGTGTGTGCACCAATACAGTCTACGTACTGGGGAAGATTCCTGATGCACGACACCCTCCCCCCTAAAAACTGCACCCATCCCCAGGCTCAACCACTAGCAGCTACTGCAAGTACAGGGAAAACACATCTGTGCTGTGCTTGGGTATTTTTTGTTGTTGTCGATAGCTGATTTATTCAGTGGAAATCTGCGGGTTTGCATCTGTCAAAACTACTTGCGAATTCAGGAGGAGTTCAATAAATAGTTCCATAAAAGTCAAAATGTTTTGATGTGACATTTTCAAAAATGAAATGGTTTTCCTTTTGAAGGTTTCTCTTAATGGGGTTCAGAGACCAACTTTAGCTATGTTAAAAATCTCCATCAGAATGTCCATGGGCAAGAAAAAATGTCAGCGCCCCCCCCACCCCCAAGAGCTAAATACAGCCATTTATTACAAGTCAAATCCTTCCCTTCGCCCAACATTTCAGGAGATAAGAGGAGGATGGTGGTGGTGTTTCATTATAGAGAGCAACCAGGTCGATTTGGACTAATGTGAAGTGAAAATTAGAGGAGGGTGGGTTTGTTGGGATTTCCCCCCCCCTTTTTTTAATTCAACCACAGGAAAACCCTGCAATTTTCACACAGCCTCCCAAAGTCCCATTCTCTGCTCATCCATCAGAAGGGCAGAAATGTCTCTGTATCCAATGGGAAGGGTGACGCCAAATCCTGCCCTGCTCCTTTTCGCTCTCCACCCCAAGAGAGCTTTCCACCTCTCGGCCCATTAGCAGCCGAATACCCTGGGGCAATCTCTAACATGTCTCTGGAGAAAACCTTGACCTCTTTTCCCTGATGGAAGAGGCTTCATCTGCTTCACCACTGCCCATCCAGCTTGAGACTCCATTCTTTGTTTCATCCTTTGCCATGGGCAGCATGACTCCAAAGCTGGTGTGAAACTCAAAGGCCACCACATTGCTCCCACTTGCTCTTGACAGCCCTTGCCAATGTCTGGTCTGCCCCACGGATGGTGTTTGATGTCGTCCTTTCCTCTTCTTTTCTTCATCTAGGAATTAAGGATGCTGACAAGAATGAACTGAACAAAATAGCTTCAGAGCCCACTGCAGAGCATGTGCTTTATGTTGAAGATTTCCACCTGCTCCACAACGTGGCCCCCAAACTCTCTCGAAGGCTCTGTTTCACTGCCTCAGAGCCACCACGGCCCATCAAGCAGACTGTGCAAGGTGCGTCAGGACTCTCCCTTTAACCTGCTTTCCACCTGCTCGAACCAGCCCCTTCCCAGTCCCTGGACGTGCCAGCCACACCATGGAGATGGACCTCCCACATCCCCTTTGTTCATCACAAGGGAGCTTTAGGAGTTGGATGACTCTAGAGGAGCAACCAGCTCATGGAGCATCTATTGCTTGGGGACAGTGGTCCTGTGTATTTTGCTTGTTTGTGGATCTCCGTGGTTTGTCTGGTGATACCGGATCATAGAATCACAGGATCATTAAGGTTGGAAAAGACCTCTAAGATCATCGAGTCCAACCGTCAACCCAACACCACCGTGCCCATAAACCATGTCCCTAAGCGCCTCATCTACACGTCTTTTAAATCCCTCCAGGGTTGGGGACTCAACCACTTCCCTGGGCAGCCTGTTCCAAGACTTGACCATGCTTTCAGTAAAGAAATTTCTCCTAATGTCCAATCTAAACCTCCCTTGGCGCAACTTGAGGCCATTTCCTCTCGTCCTATCGCTGTTACTTGGGAGAAGAAACCAACGCCCACCTCGCTACAACCTCCTTTCAGGTAGTTGTAGAGCGCGATGAGGTCTCCCCTCAGCCTCCTCTTCTCCAGACTAAACAGTCCCAGTTCCCTCAGCCGCTCCCCATCAGACTTGTGCTCCAGGCCCTTCACCAGCTTCGTTGCCCTTCTCTGGACACGCTCCAGCACCTCCATGTCCTTCTTGTAGTGAGGGGCCCAAAACTGAACCCAGGATTCGAGGTGCGGCCTCACCAGTGCCGAGCACAGGGGCACGATCACCTCCCTGCTCCTGCTGGCCACACTATTTCTGATACAGGCCAGGATGCCTTCTTGGCCACCTGGGCACACTGCCGGCTCATGTTCAGCCGGCTGTCAATCCGGCTGTCAATCCTGAAATTCTTGCTGACAGTTCAAACAAAAGGAGCAGCAATGGGCTGGGGAAGTATTTCTGCTCCTTGGGAGCTTTCATCATGCGCCTCTCATGGTGAACTCCGGCAGCACAGCTCAGGGTCTCAGAAGAACTTCATTCCTTGCAGAAGATGCAAAGAGCAGCCAAAGAGATCTCCAAAGAGATCTAGATCTCTCTGCAAAGAGATACTGATGTTGCAGTGAATCCAGAGGTGATGGCAATGAATTCCTGCCCCCCTCTTGGCATACAAACTCATGAGAAAGTGAGTTAAAAGCTTGCAGCAGAGCTTGGGAGAACTTCATCTGAATCTTTAAAGGGTCTTTTTTTGCTTTCTCTGTGGTTCTGTAGCACTTCAGGGTTCCTGTGACATTTCATGGAGAGTTCAAGCTTTCTGGCAGACTCTTCTCTGGTGGCAGTAAGGAGAAGGGCAGGAAGGAGCTGATGCCCTATGCATTAAGCAGGTGTTCACAGGGGAGATGTAGCCAGAACCAGTTTTGTTTTCCCTTCTTGTGTTGTCAAGCAATTTGCCAAAAGAAAATCTGTTTGCCTGGCTCTGGCCTGAAAACAGCTCCCAGCTGCTCCTGCGCTCTCAGTCTAAGTGCGTGCCATCTATACCCAAGGCTTTCTCCGCATTCAATACGTTGACTCCATCAATGAACAGCTTGCACATGTCCACCACTGATGCCATCACGGTCCAAACCAAAGGCCTTTCCTTTCTCTTTTTGCAGCTGAGAAGATCATCGGCCCCCGGGATTTGTATGTCAGTGAGCACAGCCACAGCTCGCTGCGACTCACGTGGATGCCAGCTACGGGGAGGGTGACGGGGTACCGTCTCCATCTGCATCCCTTGCTGCCTTCAGGGCAGCCGGTTTCAGAGGACCAGCGGCAGGTAGAGTTGCATTGCCATTTTGCAGAGCACCAGTTGCAGGTCCCGGTGTTAGGGCTTAGTCCTCTGCTGATGGCACAGCCTGGTTAGGAGGTGGCACCATGTCCCTCAGCCATCCTGGTCACAGCCCAGTGCATTGGCTTAAATTCCTGAAGCTGCTTGCTGGAAGTGAAGCTCTATAGATAGACCATCAGATTTGCAGGCGTGTTGATTGCTCATGCTAATTTTGGTATTGCTGTTGTGGTGAGATGGAGTTCCTGGGAGTGACGGGGGGAAGGGAGGGTGGAAGAAGGATGTGGCACGAACTGGCACAAACTCCATTGGGATTGATAAGAACAGGTCAATGGGAAGCACTCCTTCTCTCCTTACCTCTAGGATAAGGTGTGATACCTCTGTGAACTCTCAAATAAGCCCATCCAGCTTCCCTAGCAACATCCCCTGTTCCTCTTGCTGCCAAGATTGTTCATCTTGGTAAGATCTCTGAGTGTTTTGGGTTTGGATTTGCCATGTCCTTGTGTGAGGGATGCAGCCACATGTGCCAGCTCGCTCCGGTTCAGCTTAGTCACTGCCCAAAGTTTGAGAGCAAGATTGAAGGATAGAAGATGATGCCTAAAGGTTTGATTTCTAATAATAGAACAAAGCTATGAAAGCATAAATTATTAAGGTTAAGATTATTAATTGTATTAATTATTAAGATTGTATTTAACAAGAATTATCATCCTTGGCTGCTTCAGAATCTCATAAGAACCTAGTGAAAACACAGAAGTTGTCTCCACCTCTCTTGCCCTCAGGTTACATTGAAATCTCCCTCTATGAGCTTAAAAGAAACTTTCTTTGCCAAAGATGGTTGCTTTTCCTCCATTTTTTTAAAGGGGATTGGGGACCACCCTCACCCTTATGCCCACTCTTGTTTCCATGGAGTTTCTTCTGGGCTAACTCATGAAACCACCCTTGGCACTGTCCTGTATCGGTGCTATGTCCAGTGTGAACCCAGATATCATTTGAGGATCGTGCGTTTTAAGAGGCTTCTGCTCATGGAAGTCACCTTGCATCAGATGTGAAGCCTTGTGCTCCTAACCTGTTGCAAACATGGGGGTCTTCTACTGTCATGGAGGTGTAATGATGGCCTTTGTCCCCCTATGTGACAGATTGTGGTGGATGGTGACAAAAGTACCGTGCTGGTGACTGATCTGAAACCCAACACCAAGTACGTCTTCACCGTGAGGGCCATCTATGCAGATGCCCTTGGGGAGTCCGCAGCTGTCAAGGGAAAAACAAGTGAGTGTTTCTTCTGCAGTCATCTTTGTGTGTTCCTTGTCTTTGTGGCCACAGAAAAAAACCCACCAGAAAACCATACATGTGAGGAGCGAGGGATGGAGAGGTAGGACTGTCTAGGAGGAACATCTGTGCAAATGTCCATGGTGTGGGGTGCAAGGTTGTGAGTGGGTGCAGAGTAACCCGTCTGTTTAACCCACTTGAAAGCAGAGGGTGCAGCCTGCTGGATAGCTCACATCATCTGATTTAATAACCAGCGGGATTTAACACTCATGTACCTGGATTGAGAAAGCTTATGGAGACCATGGGTTGAGAATGGAGTTTTATGGAGAGCTGTATATTCTAAACACCTTGTTTCGGAAGTGGGTGGTCCAAAAGGTTTGGGTTGGCACTATGCATGCACTTAGGGCTTCATTTCACTCAAGGTGAACACCAAGGTGGTATGATTATGGCCTTTAGGAAATGCCCCAAGCTGCGATCTCTGGTCCCATGAAATGATCTAGGCTTCCTGTGGACTGCAATCTGCCATGCCTAATTCCGTGGCTGTCACATGGCTGGCTGTAATGACAAGGTTCTTGGAAACAAAGGAGCAAGTTCACCCTGGAGTGCAAGACACTGGGTCAGGTGTGATGGATGGAGCAGGTTTTGTCCCAGAAGTCTCTGCACTACTTTAAGGGGTTTCAAGAGTTTAAGGGGTGCACTAATTCTGCTTTCCTCCCTGTTTTGCATGAAGTGCCAAATCTGCTTTGCTCAAGGGGTTTTGAAAAGAATTATTCCTTTCTTCCTTGTCTTTTATTTCTTCCCCCACCCCCTGCAACGTCTTAAATTGTTTGTCTTCTTGAGGGAAGATCTCCGACAGGGTGAATAAATAAAGCGCCTCAATGAGGTTGACTCATATGTACTTGCCAGGAATAAGATGGAATGTCTTTATGGGTAGAAATAAAGTCATTTGATCTCTTCTCTTATTATACCCAACATGAAGCCAGCGGCAGAAGCTATAAATCTGTCTGCCATGGCTGGCTGGATCAAAATGGGCTTCTCTTTGTAAGACTTGCATCCATAGGCGCAAGGAGCATTTGATTCATGTGTCCTTGCTCAGTCTGCGTGAAACCCCTGCAGAGTTTTCTCTGCTCAGGAGGAAATGCCTTGTGGGTAGATATTTCACAGTTACCAACACCATTCAAAGAGGAAGACCACAAGCACTCTGCCTTGGGGGTTTTTAGCTCACTTTTTCAAGCAGACAAGGGTTTGGTAGAGGGGGGGTGGTTGCTTTTGAGGATTCAGCTGAGAGAATAGGGAGAATTGGCGCTGCTCACCTTTGTGTCTCTTTGTCCTTGAAGACAAAAGATTTTCCAAGGGTCTTTGTCATAGCACTTTATTACAGCACTGTCACATCAATTTCTGCAATATTTTTGTACTCCAAAGCACCTGTGCCTCCAGTAACTAATTTCCGTGTGATAGAAGAAGGACTTTTTAGCTTGAAGGTGGCTTGGACACCTCCACTGGGCAAGCTGGAGGGCTACAAGATCTACATCCCCAGAGGTGAGTTCAGACTTTATTAATTTTTCTTGGAGTTTGCTTTAAAAGGAGCAGTAACCCAAGGACAAGAAAGGTGCCATTTTGTCCAAGGAACAATGCACCAGAGAGCTCCTGGCATTACTCGGCAAGGAGGCCAGGTTAGCCTCTTCCAGATAGTGTGGTTCCTTCAGGATGGAGGAGGAGAGTCCTTTGAAGGACTTGCTTTTGAAGGACAAGATGGGGATGATGCTGTGGATGCCTTGTACCCATTTGCACTGTCACATCCAGACCTGCCCTGGATGTTTTCCATGCTCAAGTGCTTGCTTTGGTGTGGATGTGGGGTGAGCTTAAGCCTTCAGTACGGCTCACACTCACCTCTATGTGATCTGGAGGGCTGGGGACAGAGTGGATATGTCAAGCCTTAGCTAGAGATGTAACCCTCAGCAACATCACTGGGGTTTGGGGACTTCAACCATGCACTTGAACCAGCTCCTATGCATGCTCCTCACCATGTTGTGAAGACATCGCCATGGGTTGTAGACCTCAGGCACTGGGGAGGCTTCACCATTACTCTTCTCCTTGATTTTGCAGCCAACAGACCAGGAATGACCTATGAGCAGGTTCTGCGGGGTGACGTCTCTTCCCACGTGCTGGATAACTTGCAGGAGGATAGAGAATACAGCATCAGCATCTATGCACTATACCCCCAGGGGCCGAGCCAACCTGTGGCTGCTGTGGGAAGAACATGTAAGAGGTTTGACTCTGTGGCTGGTCCCTTCTTGCCCTGGGCATTGTGTTCACACCCTTTGCTGTTGATCAGCACCTCCTAAGTGGTGGGTGCTGCAGCTACATGTGCATCAAAGGGGCAATGTTCAACAGGTCCCTCCTAACTCCAACCTTGAGCCCTGCTCATCCACCATCACATGCATGGACATGGACTCCCTCAAACACCATCACGCTGCTTGGGAGGAAGGGTGGGAGATCTGCCAGAGTCTCGCTTGCCCTCCTGTTTTGCACCCACACTGCATAAAGCAAGCGAGGTTGTGCTTTAGAGGCATTGGTCCTGGAAAGCAATCGTCACAGATTTGGTTGTTTTCACCACGGCTTTTATGAGATGTCTTTAGCTTTTCAGGGAGGGTGGGAGCCCTTGTAAATCCTTGCCCTGCTGGCAGACGGGCAGGAGAAACAGCGATGCAGGGAGGGCAACCAGCAAAGTCCTCCACTGGCAAGTAGGTGCTCTAAAAGGTTTGTTCCCTGTCCTCCTTCCAGTGAAGCTTCTGCCTGTGAAAAGCATCTTGCTGCAGAACGAGACCACCAACACGGTCCAGGCAAGGTGGAGCCCTGTCCGGGGAGCAACGGGGTACAGACTCACCTGGACATCAACAGGTAGAGACTCAGGAATGGGGTGCATGCATCAGTGAGCAAGGACATGGAGAGATAGGAGCTGTGAGGTCCCCAAGGCACTGGGTGCACTGACACCTTCTGTGTCCAGGCATACAACAAGAAGCTGGAGGAAAACAGGTTTTTTGGGTCTGTGAATGGTGGAGTTTTCTGCACATGGGGATAAGTCAGCAGCTTGCAACAGAGAGCCATACCGTGGGTGTTGGTGGTGAACTCCACCATGGATGCAAAAATACCTGCTCTGGCTCTGCATAAAGCAGGCTAATGGGTATCCAGCCTTGTTAACATGGGATTAGTGCCGGATTTACTGGACCTGAGTATCTCTGGAAAGGATTAATAGCTGGAGAGAAGCTGGTAAAGTACTCCAGGCAGAGCTGTACATCCCACAGCCCCAGAGCCTCTGGGGTTACCCCCTTTTAGGGGTGACAGGTACCACATTACAGCCTGGAAGCGCCTGGGCTTATTGCTTTTCTCTCTGCAGTGCTAAGTCCTGGCTTCGTCCCCCAGCATCCCATAACGCATCCTCATTCTCAGACAAACTTTGGTGTTAGAAGACAGATCTGCATTTGCAGCTGGAGCTTCTCCCCTGCCTGGAACCCAAACATGTTTTCATTGCTGGTGTGGGGGAGCAGAAATTCAGGTTTGATGGCATATTTTGGCCTTGGGAGATGGATGTTGCTGCGGTTCAAAGAAGAGATGGGATGTCAGGACACCTGGGTTCCATCACAGGCTTTGAATAAGCAGCACACTCTCCTCTGGCTCAGTTCCCCTGGTTATGAAATAAGGAGACATCTCCCACCAGGGGAGGGGGGTTAGTCGGAGAACAGCTCTGAAGGTCATCAGAAGGGAAAATTCTTTACAGGGAAGATATAAAACTGGTTTTATTGCTTTGTAATCAATGGTTCTCCAGAAAAAATCACGGCACACCCCAAAAATCAGCTGTTTACCCAGTCCTTGCTCGATACCCTAGCTAGAAATGGAGCATACAGGTCCTCAGCCTGCCACATCTTTGGAGTGGGGACACCCCTTCTTGAGGGGACAGTGAGGGACATCCTCAGATGAAGCAGCAAGGGCACATCACCTCCACTCCAGGTTTGCTCTTTCCGAGCAGCTCATTCACCTGATACTGATTCACCCCAAATCCGAGGGTGGCAAAAATCCCAAGGGGCAGCCCACCCTCACCGCTGGGCCCTGCGGGGTCCTCCTCCCACACTCCATCCCATCCCAGGGCCATGCGTTACGGGTGCGGTGGCGTTGGGATTGAGACACCTTCTGCCCATCCCCGTGCAGCTGTCACAGGCGCTGGAAGGGTTTGGTTTTTCTTCCCTGACTTCTAAGACAGAGAATAGATAAACATAAATGAGCGGCTGACGTGGAGAGAAGGTCTATGGCGTGGGGTGGGAGAGGGGGGAGGGGGCTTAGGGTGCTGGTGGAGCAGAAGATGGGGAGATGGCACCCTCCAGTGACCAAACTGCAAATGGCAGCCTCCCCTCCTTCCAAACCCCAACCTGCTGCTGCCTGCACCTCTCTGCCCCTCTGAAAACGGGGTGCGATCCCCGAACATTAAGTTTTAACTCTTCTCCTGCCTTGCCTCCCTCTAGAGCGATGCTGAGAGGTTTAGCTGAGCCGTTTCTAGTCCACAACAAGGACACAGAAATGAGAAAATGTCTTTTGTGGCATCAGTTGGCTCCAGTGTCCTGCAGGAAAGGCAGGATGACTCCAGCACCAGGGCTGGGCAGAGTGTGGACCCTCTTACGGGACTGCTCGCAGGCCTATGCGTGGCCATTTGTGCGTTGCTACCTGATTTATTTTCTTTGGCCTGCAAAACCCTGAGCTGCCTTGATCTGTTGGTGATCGCTGAGGTCAGCCCGAGCAGCTGTGGGTTATTTCTACCTGCATATACATTAGCTCCTCAACCAAGATTTGTGCTTGTTGCGCTAAGCCGTATCCCTACCGTCTTTGGCTTGAGGACCTTGGCAGCACATGTGCAAGCCAGGAGGATGAAATGCCGTTCAATCTCACGCAACTGTGTAGTTCTCAAGTGGTTGTTTACGTGATTGCCCACCGCCCTCCCAGACAAGGAGACCCAAGGAGGGTGGTCCTCCTTGATCTGACCCATGGAAGCCCAGACATCATTTCTCTTTGCAGAGGGCAGCATCCAAGACGTGAACCTCAGCAACACCTACAACTATTACATGATCCAGGGGCTGCAGCCTGGCACAGAGTACACCATCACCATCAACCCCATCTTTGGGGATGTTGAGGGGCCAGTGGTGAGCGGAAAAGCAACAACGGGTGAGTGCCCTGCAGCAGGGGTGGGAGCCAGCCCAAGCAGACACAGATGGGGGTGAGGCTATGCTGGCAGTACAGAGCTGGTGTCATTTGTAGTCAGCACTCTGTCTGTCTTCTGGTGCAGAAAGCGGTCTGGTTCATCACAGCTTTCGGGGGCCACTTAGAAGCTGTTGAGACCTTGATGCAATTGGTCAACTTTGCTGTCTTGCAGTGGCATCGAGCACCGTCCAGATGCTGAAAGTGAGTGAGATATCCATCAACAGTGCTCTGGTCTCCTGGGACTCGGTTGCTGGGGCCACCGGGTACCGAGTGGCCTGGGGTCCTACACCAGGTAAGGTCCAACTCTCCTCCAGCCTGCATCACCTCCACCTCCTTCTGTAGAATGGGACATAAGGCTCTGGGAACCTCAGGGATGGTGGGCATAGGGGCAGGTCCAGCTCATTAACTGGTCTGAGCAGCCTCTTCCACAACTTCAGGGCATGAACTGAAACCAGAAATTATTCCTGGACCCGACCCACAATACCAGCAGGCAGGGTCCCTGCAGCAACTATGTTCAGCCTAATCCCAGCCCAACTCATATGCCAGTGGGTGCAAGAGTCCTACACCACCTTGCCTGGTCATCCAGCACAGAGGCTTTGGAACTCCCTGGAGATGCTGGGGAGGGGCAGAGCACACGTTGGAGCCACCCCGGACTGTACCACATTACTGCAAGCCCTGGATGTGAGAGGTGGTTTGGTTCCTTCAGTTCCTCTCAGCTGGTTTGGATCCTTTAGTCATTCGAATTCCCAAATAAATAACCATAGGAAGACTCCCTCTTGCCCCAGTGTACATATGGGTGTCCTACAGCAGAGGTTCAGCCAGGTTGGAGAGGGACTGCCGGGGAACACATGGTGTCTTTCCCAGTATGCAACAGAGCTGCTTCCCAGTCTCTTCGGTCTTTATCCTCTTCTATTTTATTTTCTCTCTCCCAAAGAGTTCTTTGGCAAAGACCGTCCTCGCCAGCTGGCCCTCAACAAGTCGCTCACAGCCTACCAGCTCCGCAACCTGGCCCATGACACGGAGTATGTGATTTCCCTCTATGTGCTCTTTGGCTCGGTGGAGGGACCAGGGATCACAACCTCAGCCAGGACATGTGAGTACAGGCAGGACGTTCAAGTAGCTACCACAGCACACAACCCTTGGGTGGTTGGTTCAACCTTGTGTATCCCTACAAAGCCCTTACACCATGCCTCCTGCACCCCTTTCCCATCACCTCATGTCAGGGGCACCGTGGTGGTGGTCCTTGGCCCTGATGACCTGCTGTGCCTGGTAGCTGAGACCGTGAATCCCAAAAGCTCTGGGTTTTCTGCCTGGGAGTCTTCAGATGCAAACTGGAGCCAATGTGCTCTGCAGTGGATCTCTTCATGTGCCATGGGCTTGGGCAGAGCTTCAGATATGAACTGCCCAATCTGCGCACACTGAGCGTCCGGCCATCTCAAAATCCAGACCAATGGCCAAAGTCTTCAACATTGTCAAAGAGTTCACTGGAAAAGAGATGAGACCTGGGTAAATTCTGCTGTAGGGAGCCATAGGGAGATAAAGGGAGAGGAACATCCTAATGTGGTCCTTTCTGCCTGGTGACAAGGACTGTCCCCTGCCTCAAAGAAGGGGGGACTCCAAAGGGCTGTGCTGGAAGATCAGGTTGCCTGGACAAGAGGCAGCAGATGCAAATTCTTCATGTAAAATGGGGAAAGACGATGGTCTAGTTGATGGCCAGAGCTTGTCCTCCCATGGCAGACTTCAAGGTTGCTGCATCTTGGCGGGGTGGAAGGCAGCAATGCTGAGTGTGGTCATCAGAAAGCAGAGGTGAGATTTGTACAGTACCAGATGTATCCTCGGAGAGGTTTAAAAGTGGCAGAAGGTGACTGGAATACAGTATGGAGATAATGGTCTGACCCTTGTGAAGAGTGGGCACAGACAAACACTGATGTTCAGCACCCATGGGAGCTCTGGGTGGATGTTTCACCCTGCAGGCAGTATGGGAGCACTGGGATCTGGATTTCGCAACTCCCTGGATCCCTGTACTGCCTGTCCTGGGCTGGCAGAGATGCTCCCACCTGGATCTAGCATAGAGTACACTCCTTGGTGCTCAGGGAGGTAGGATGTACACATGGTCCAGACCTCAAGCAGTGCAAACCAGTGTCTCACAAGGTGAGGATGATCTGAGGATAAGCAGAGATACTGCTTTTAACTCTTTTACATAATTTTGGCCTCATTATGCTGACAACGAGGAGCCCTGTTGGACAGTTGTGTAATGCTGTCTTCACCTTGCAGCGCCTCTTGGCTACGTCTCCAATTTCAAGGTGATATCCTACACCAGCACAAGCCTGTCTCTGGCATGGAGTGCCACAGCAGCTGCCACCAAATTCAAAGTCACCTGGAGCCCTGTAGGAGCAGGCAAAGGTGAGGAGAGAAAGGGTGCCCATACTTGTTCCTGGCACAGACCCATGCCATGGCCATGGGAGCCACCTTTCCAAACTTCTGATCTACTGCCTGGGGTAGGAAAGAGATCTCCCTATTGAGAAACGTGGTCCTCGGCCTGCATCCATTGGTGATGGCTCCTTCCCTGTTCGTATTCCTGAACTTCTGTTTATGAAGATAGTCCCCAAAGCTCTGAAACAGTAGTACAGCAAGGAATGGCTATTTCCTTTGGAGGGGATGCCACCAGCCTCACTGGTGAGCTACAGGCTCTGAAGTATCCCTTTTTTTTACAGAAAACCAGGTTGCCAAGACTCAGTACCTGGGCAGTAGGGTGTTGGCTTACCGGATTGACCACTTGCTGCCTGACACACTGTATAAAGTCAGTGTTCGGGCTGTCTTCAGCAAGACCGAGGGGCCAGAGGTGACTCTGACTCACCACACAGGTATGTCCTGGTGGAACAACCCTCTTTATGTTGGGAAGCAAAGGCTAGATTCATGGTCCTGTGTATTGCACGTTGGTGGTGGAGTGACATGAGTAGCCGTCGTAGCTGGTAGCAATAATCCACGGCTGTTCCCATGGGTAGGAGTGGACATGTCCTTCTGGCACGTGAAACAGGCTTGGCATAGGTAGGCAACCCTGGACGCATCAAAACGCTCCCCAGTCTTATTTATCCACAGCCATCTCAGGAAGGTAGGAGCCTCTCTGCAGGTACCACTCACGGTCAGCTCAGCAGCATGCACTCTTCAAATTTGCCGTTCCTTGATTTGTGGCTCTGCCTCTTCAAACTTGGGGTCCTGGGTCCTTTCAGTGTCTTTTTCACCTAAGTTCATCTGAACCGCAGTTTGAAGGTGCATCTGGATGATCTGTCCTCTCTTGGCCTCTTCCTCATGTCCCTGTGTTGTGTCACCAGAGTTTGGTGCAAGCGGTAAGAAATGTGGGTGAGATCCCTCAACTTAACTGCACAGTGCTCCTCTCCATGGATTCATTAGGAAATGCAGCCTGGCATCCCTGGATAATGTCTGGAAAGTAGATATTGCATAAATACCCAAACCTTTCTTCAGTGCCATAGCTTAGAGCCATGAACTCTGCGTAACTTGGGCTGTTACTTCAGGCATCTCATCCTGGGTAATTTTTGCAGCGTCTCTTGCAGACTCCAACCCCATCCAGACCGTTCAAGACCTGAGGATTACTGACACTGGCGTAAATAGTTTGAAGCTGTCTTGGAGGAGGCTTCCTGGGGTAACTCATTATAAGATATCCTGGGTGCCATTCAATGGTAAGCATCCTGCTCTCCTAGTGAGGTGCGGTATGAGGACAGAGCACAAGGAACCCCAGAAAACAGGAGCTTAGCTCAGCTCATTCCTTTTCCCACGGATTATCGGGGTAGATGGGGACTGTAATGTCTACGGGAGCAGGTTGAAGCCCTGTAACTGAGCCAGGTTTTAGTCACTAACAAAGATATCCATTGGATATAGGCATAGCTGGGATTTGGGAAGTCATAGAAGTTGTTGCCTTCCAGCAGTGATGCTTTTGTGACCAGATCTCTCACCTGCCCATGCCTCAGTTTCCCCATATGCAAAATGAACACATAACGCTCCTCCCTGGCAAGGTCTCCTAAGATATGTGGGAGGAAACTGCTGTAACAATAATTGTTGATAGCAATTACCCTGCCCTTTCTATGTAACACTGGGGTTTTTTGAATGGCTCCTCTTAGGCGGCTTGGAAACCTCCCAGGTGGTTGCAGCAGAGGCAGTCTCCTTCACGATCCCCAAACTGAAGAAGAGCACCACCTACACCATCTGCATGTCTGCAATGATCAGGGGACGGGAGGGAAGCCCCACACTCCTCACAGCCAAAACTTGTGAGTACAGAACCATGGGGTGAGGACAAGAACATCTCCACATCAGTGGATTAAGGGCTCTGATGGGAGGTGAGGATGGAAAAAGAGCAATATTGGCTGTTAGACACCTTACTACTTCTCAGGTTCCACCAGCCAGCATGGCAGAAAACATGCATTGGTCCTTTCTTCTTATTACTGAGAAATGTTGGGACTTTGCCTGTCTTCCCCTGCCAATAATCACCGTGAGATGCTATTTTTGTGACACATTATCTTGGAATTACCTCTTTAGTTATAATATCTTGACCATTTCCAGTAGATAAAGGCAAACATCACTCATGACGTTGTGGCATCATGCGACTTGACTGATGCTGCAGAACAAGCAGATTTGGAGATCAAGTGGTGGAGAAGATCGGGGATGTGGAGCCAGCGCTGTGGCTTCAGGGAGCACTAGCATCTGGCACAAACAAGCAGGCGAAAGCTTTATCGCCCATTTCAACAGCTCAAATTTCACAATTAGTTTAGAGAAACACCCGGCAGTCCAGGCTGAAGATCTGCCAACAGTTGTTTGCTAAAATTCCACCAATTCCCACCAGCTGAGGATCTGATTTGATTCAGCTTTCTGGAAAACCCCTAAAGTGCTGCAAGGACTCCTTCCTCTCACCAGAAACATGGTATTTAAGGAGGCAGAAGGTCTCCAAAGCTGTTTGCAGGCTAAGGTGTGTTTCCTAGCACACACATTTTTGCACCCAGGGGTAGATATCATCTGAGAGATTCACCAGCAGCTGGAGCTGCGGACAAGTATAGCAGAGATGTGCTTCATGCTCATCATTTCTATTTTTGCCTTTGATTTCAGTGGCGCCAGGACTTGAGCCTCCCAAAGGATGCATCAGCTTCCTTTCAGCTCAGGCAAGCTCTCGGTGGTAGCTTCTACCCACCCTAAGCTTTGCTTCTTTCTTCTCCAACAGTGGATTTACCCAAAGTGACTGAGTTCACAGTGCAGGAGGCTGCAGAGACCAGCGTTTTGCTGACTTGGACAGCTGTTCCTGGGGCATCCACGTACCTGTTAACATGGCGCTTGTCCTCAGGTAATGTTTTTTTGGTTGGGGAAGGAAGGAGGCTTTGCAATTTGGTCTCCTCCTGTGTGAGCTGCCCCATCACCCAAGGGGATTTGAGGATGGAGCATGGACATGTCTGGCTTGCCCTCTGGTCTGTTTGATTCAGTACCTGGTCTTAGAGCTGGATGATGCTGCAGAAGATGCAAGTGGCAGGTATTAAAGGGGAAATTTCTTTCCACCACCAGCCTTAAGTGGCTGCTGTTTCCTTCAAGTGTCATGACTTGTGTCTCCAAGTCATGCCCAGTTTGACCTGGGGTAAATGATGCCGCCACTGATGGCACCAACACTGTTCCTTCTTTTGAACCCATCTGGACCATTTGTTTAGCAGGAGAACAGAGGGTTGACCCTGGGGGCTTCCATACGTCATGTCCCTTCATCTCAGCTTCTTCATTTGGGTGAAAAAGAGGGAAAAAAATGGAAGCTGGCCCACCGAGGAAGCTCACAAGATGACCCATTTGGCCATTGCAAAATCCTTAGGGGAAGAAAAAGGAGATGGGAAAATTGCTTAGAAAAAAACCTGCTGGTTGGCATTACCAGTGTCTCTTCCTCTAGAGTCACTACCTGTCCATCAGGGATAGCTGCAGTGAACCAAAAAAAAGGTGGTTTTTTGTCATCCATACAACCTTAATTGTTATCTGTTTAAAAGTTTTGCTATATAGTAAATAGCTTTTAAAACTTTCTTAATAATTGCTCACAATTTCTAGTGTGTATTTCTTTTTCCAATTGATTTGGCCTTACGGGGTTTGCCCTTTTAAAGCATCAGCTATATTATTTTTTCCTGCAGTGGGCTTAAACCACTTTGAATATAGCAAGTTTCCTGTCGTTGTTGCTTCAGCCACTAACTTTCTGCTAGGGATCAGTTCATCTTCATAAGTCAATAAAGAAAACGGATCTGACACAATTCCCCTGTGCTCCCTGCAGTGCTTTTTGAGTTACCGGGTCGTCAGCTTTAATTTTTTTTTAATTCCAAGGACATTTTAGTATTGGCAGCTTAAGACTTGCAGCATATGTCACTCAGGATGAAGTCTCCTGTGGTAGCATCATTTTTTTGCTCTACATATTACGGATAAGTGATCGAGGAACCGAACATTTGGTTCTCTAGGGTGATTTAAGTGATCTAATGCAACTGTTCCCCTCCTATGCCATGCTGTTAAAATATTGATCCGTAAGTATTCAAAAATCATTGGTTTCAGAGTTGTCAGGGGCTCAGAAAGGGATAATACCATGTCTGACAGTCCCCCTGTGCCCTCACTCGATCGATCCTTCTGAAAGAGGTTTATAACTATTGATTTAACATTCCAGTCAGATGAATCTTGCCACCACATTTCAATAGTACCAACGAGATCAAATTTATGCTCATAAGTGAGTAATTCCAATTTCTCTTGTTTAATTATCCAGGCTGCCAGCATTAGTGTATAAAGGCAATTAAGAATTTTGTCTTTTTTTTTTTTTTTTGTCTCTTGGTTCCTTGATTAATTTTCTGCTCCACAACTTGATTTTTTTCTGAATGAGAACTCATTCATCACCCATTTCCCTTGCCCCCCTTTTAAGCTCAGTTAATGGCCTCCTCCCAGACCCTAGCCAGCCTGCCCTATAAAAGATGGGGTCCCCTTCTACGTAGCTTGAGGTCATCCCAGCTGTAGACCTCCTCTGTCCAGTGCTACACAAAACCAAACCCATGTGTGTCAGTGGGGCTCCATCCAGAGCCAGCCTTCCTCTCCCATGCGACAGGAAGGACCTTGGAGAAGTTCAGCCGGACGTTGCCCTCCTCAGTCTTCTTTCTACTTTCTCTTAACTGTTCTTGGAGCACCAAAGTCATGGTTTTCTTATCCACCTAATCAATAGAAGCTCATTTAATCTTGCATTTGGATCCTGAGCCTCACAGTCTCTTGTCCCTTGCAAAACATCAACTTCATTCTTCGTAGAAAATTGTCCCCAGCACAGACCGTCTTCCTTCTCCAAAGGTTGCAGATTTCTTCCTGCATGTGCTTGCCAATCTTGTGCTGGGCATCCCTCCCTGGGTATGATCCAGGTACCTCCCACCTCAGTCCACCATCAAAGGCTTCTTTCTGTCCCGGGGTACGAGTGTGGTAACCATACACTATTTCTCATTGTGTGGAAGACCCGTTATGTGAAACAAAGGGGTGCAGTGCTACACAACGGCAGAGCTGCAAAAGGAAAAGTAGCTAAACTTGCCCATTTGGGGGTCTAGGCAGGCAGGGTGGGTGGTGGGCTGCCATAGGTCTGTGTTTCAGCAGAGCTGTCAGCTTGTGTTTCCTACAGCGAATCTCTTCAGACAAGGTAGCATGGCATCTAAATCAATTATTATTATTTTGACTTGCCTACCCAAAGAGAGGGGAGTAGAAGAGTTTGAGACAAATGGCAAGAGGGATTTTTTTTTTTTTAAAGGAGCAAAACCTCCCTTCCAAAATTTTTTTGGGGTAGTTGAGAATATCTAATGAAAATGAAACAGATTATTTACACCGATTTAATTGCTTTCCATAGAAACTAAGCTTTTTTTTTTTAAAGGGAAAATGCTATTTCAGAATAAAAAGATGCATGTTTCACTTCGAACAGCGTCAAAACTCATAATTCAGTATTTCCAAAATAAGACACTTATAAAATGTCAAAACATTATTATGACATTTTCACAGATTTTTGCTACCACTATTTTAGATCAAACCTATCTATCGTATGTGACCAAATTTCTCAAGTAAATTTGTTTCTACTTTTCAGCAAACTTTCCATTCATTAACAAAAAATAATCCTGTTTCTATACATGCTAACCACTGCAAACCATTGGTCTATCACAGAGCTCAGCCTCGGACACCACCTGGACCAAATGCCCTCTCTAAACACTTGTACAAATTCCCTGTACTCAAGAACTCCCTTGTCAGATGCAAACAACCTTATTTCATCTGGTTTAAGACCTGACCATTGCAGTTTGCAATCACATCTTACCAAGAGCCTCCACTCTGAAGTCCAGGACTCATCTCATCCCCAAGCTCCTTTGGCCAAAGGTGGTGTCATTAGAAGATGGGATGCTTCAGACATGGGAGTTATTTTGAGTCTCTCTGGCTCCCAGTCAATGCATGTTTCTTCCTTTTTCACAGCTTCTGATCTTTCCCAGGAGCTGTTATCAGCCGCTTCTAGATCATATCGAGTGACAGGACTGAGCGCCAAAGAAATGTATTTGTTTTCTATAAGACCAGTCTTTGGAGATACGGAGGGACCAGAGACAACACTCCTTGGGCAAACAGGTATGAAGGCTGGAGTTTTTCCTAGGTAACTATTACTGAGGCTAATTTCTTGGCTTCTCTACCCTTCTGATGCTTTGCTAGGTAGCGGCATCATAACTAAAAGAGATTTAACAGACACCTTTTTTTGTTTGCCTCTTACAGTGGGACCTCACAGAGATTCACTTGCGCCGGTCGCTCCAGTGACTTCTGCAAAATTGGATACGATGAGATCCCCATCCATATCTCCTAGCAATGTGGGGACCACTCTTCTTCCACTGACCACCACCACAAAGCTACCACTGGCCCCAGAGACCCCATTATCGACCACTGTAGTGTCTGCTCTGCTGACAACTCTCCCTGGGCCAAGTGAGTGTGTATCCATGTGTGATTTGATGACGATGTAGCAGTAGGTCAAAACCCCCAGGGACCATGGTCTTCTCTGATCTCAGGAGCCAAAACTAGTCTTTATTCCTTGAGTAGTGAGAGCGGACAATGTCAGGGAAAGGGAAGACACAAACTCCATAAAATGCAGTGAAGCTCTCAGCGCTACCCTGTGGGGTGAAGGTGCTGCCCGCTCACTCACCGACGCTTGGCATCGCAAGAGGGAGCTGCGCTTGGGTTTGTTTTGTTGCTTTGAACACAAAGAAACACGCTTCTGCTTTAGGACCCCCCAGCTTACAGAGATCCTCTCTTCCCTCTGCAGTCTGTGGCAAGTTCAAAGCAGACATTGGGTTCCTGGTGGATGAGTCCTCGAGTATTGGCCAGAGCAATTTCAATAAAGTGAAGGATTTCCTCTTCCGGATCATTTCCTATTTCCCTAAGATTGGGCCTGAAGGGACACAGGCAAGATTTTGTTATTCTATTTCCTAAAGGTGTTTTCCTTCCAAGTGTTCACCTTTTGCTCACCCCTGCGATGACAGCAGTCTGCTCGCTCACACGGTGTGGCTCAGAAAAGCAAAGTGCTTTGCCTAAAGACATGTGCGTGTCCAACAAAGACACGCATAAAAGTCTCCTAAATCTCAGCCTACTCATTTGCATATATTTCCATTTCTTGGTTATTTTTCCAAGAGCAAGTCATCAGGAATAAAGCAAATCCCAGACCTACTGAAATACTGTCTAGGTTATGTGGGTCCCCTTCTAGGACCCCGTTTCTGCCCACATCCAGACTGCTAGTGGGTGGGGGCCCAGATGGGAGATGCAGCACGCACCAGCAGCTGCATCCTCCAGACAAGCAGAGGACCAGATCCCCAGGCCATGCTGTGAAACACCTCAAGGGCAAATGAAGCCTACAGCGTTAAGTAACAACTCAGCAAAGCCAACTGGAAGACTCAGTAGATAATTTATTTTGGGTCATTTGTGTTTAATTAATGTGATATCTGAATAGCTCTTTGAAAGGGAGACCTGCATAGCTTACTTTCAGTTGATCAGGAAATGGGGAGCTTCTTGCGCTCTTTACTTACAGGTAGTCTTGAAGGTGTAGGCACATGATGAAGTTACCCTGGGGTAACAAATAATTCTGGGGAAACGAAGACATTTTGATTTAGATGGCTATAGTCTCAGCTGAGTAGCTGGCCTCCTTTTGCACTCGATGGAGATCAAGGGTTTAATTCAGGAGGGATGGGTGCTGCTATGGGTGCTGCTGCAGCAGGAGATGCTCCCACCCAACCATGAGCTACCTGAAGTGCACAGGTCTTCCATCAGTCCTGTGCTGTTTCCACCAGCCTGTGCAGAAATCTCTGATGCCCTAGAAAGTCTGAAATAGTACCTTGCCCATGTTTAAGCATACGGATTGTGCCCTATGTGCCTGCCAACCTGACAGCCATTTTTGTGCCTGTTTTCAGTCTGCAAGAAACACAATCTCTTTCCCCTCTCGTTGCACCGCAACTAGTTGTATTATCTAACTCAAGGCAGTTTATCGAGTGATGGCACGTTTGCTGCGTGCCTAAGCCCTCCACGTTTTTTAACCTCCTTTTTCTTTGGCAGGTTGCTGTTGCGCAATACAGCGAGGAACCCAGGGCAGCCTTCCACTTCAACCAGCACCGGGACCGCAACAGCGCCCTGAAAGCCATCAAGGGACTGCGCTATGCTGGAGGCAACACAAAAACAGGTGTGTATGGGTGAGCCGCGCACCTGGGGTGGACCTTCTGGACCAAGACAGAGTGTTTTGAACCCATTTACCTGGTTAGAAAGTTATGGCCCAAAGTTCTTCAAAATTGGAGAAGAGAGGATTGAATTTAGTTTTATTTCCAGGGCTGGTCTTTCCAACTAGCCTGGTGTCCTTTATCCATGTCCTAGTTTTACTACTGGGTTTCTCTTCATTATTTTATAACTTTGCCTGCACTTGAAGGAAGTTTTTATACCTGGCTTGGAGACAAAGCCATAAGCATTAGGTAAGGATAGTTAATGCTGAAGCATCCTTATTGCCCACTGTATGCACATTTTAATCAGCAAATTGCAACAATTATTGCCTTGTTACCCTAACAACAAAACAATGTGCCCCGTCCTATTTTCATGGTGTGTCGTCACGTAAATGTCCTTTGTTCACCTCCATTGTACAAATAACACAGCTCTTCATTTGCTCAGCGTCTTGGAAATTCAGACGCTTTTCTGATGTAGTTAAAAAACTCAGAGTCAGATAGCACTTTCCACCTACTCGTTCCCAGCACAACAGTGGGTATACCTGGTTCCCTGAAGGCACATGAGCAGTAATATTAAATTGAAGGTAGTTAGTTTTAACTTTACCCTTTTTAAATGGCCCACCTGAATGTATTCCCATCAGTCAACATAAAGGGAAGCCTTGAGGCATCCATATAGGGCTTATACACCTCATCCTGGCTCAGTGGTATTGGTCAAGAACACAGAAAAATGGGGCTGATCAAAATACAAGAATTTTGATGGGACTGGTTAGGGAAAGCAGGGGTGAAATTGCTCAGATTGCAAATTTCTAGGTAACCTTGCCTCTAATCTTCCTTTTTATGGAGGTTGTGTCAATAGAGGCGTTTTACCCCTCATAGGAATCTTTCCATACTGTTTTGGGGCTTCTTAACCATTTCAGTTTGGGGGAGAGTTCTTTGTGAAACTTTCCTGATCTTTCTAAAGAAGTTTAGAAATGAGCATTCTGTGGGTTTTTTTCCTAAAATGCAAGGAAAATGCTTCAAATCTCCTGAAAGTATTTTTTTTCCTTTCCTTGGTAGCGTTGGGTTGACGGTTGGACTCGATGATCTTAGAGGTCTTTTCCAACCTTAATGATTCTATGATTCTATGATTCTTTCCTCAAAAGACGTTGCCCCATGCTAGGGCTACTATCCATTTATGGTGCCACACCGAATGCCCTTTTTTCTCCATCTGTGGAAGGAGACCCACAGTCCCCACCCGCAGACCTAGCAGGCAGATTTACACCATCCCTCTCCATGTTTGCCCAGGTCGTGGTTTAGCCTACATGCTGAAGGAGATATTTCAGTCCTCCAGAGGGATGAGACAAGATTTCCCTCATGTCCTGGTCCTCATGACTGATGGGCGATCCCAGGATGATGTGTTGCCACCATCCAGAGTAGCCCATGCTTTGGGTAAGAGTTGCCCTTTTGCATTTTCCTGAGGCCTTGATTCCCCATGGATTTCCAGGGGGTAGAGGGTGGTACGTTATGTGATGTGTGCACTTTGAGTTGGCTTTCTTCACTCCTTCATCCTTTCTTCTTTCTGTTCCTAGCTTGAGTGTCTTGGTTTGCTATAACTCACACACGCTGCTCTAGGTGAGTTCTCGCATGGCCACTGGAGTACCTAATTCCAGCAGAGATTATTAACAGGGAGATTGTGATGAGGTGTTTGGAAACTCTGATCTCAAACATTTTTGCTTCCGTTGAGTGAGCGATGTGTTTCAGGGATCCGTGTCATTGCTGTGGGTGTCTCAGGAGCTGAGCCCGTCGAGCTCAACAGCATCTTGCTGCAGCAGAACCTCCAGAACGTTTTCTATGTCAGCACGTTTGACGACTTTCCCCAGATCCTCCGAGAGCTGATAGAAGTCATTTGTTCTGCTGACCCTCAGCCTTCAGGGGCCCAGCTACCATCTGGGGAGGTGAGCTGCTTCACAGCCCTTTGAATATAAGCCAGCTTACTCGGCACGAGTCATGCACAAGGGCAATCTTCTTCCCCGAGCAAAGTTTCAAAGCAAGTCAGAACACTTTTAGGACACTGAGTCCAATCCTGACCTCACTTACTGTCTAACCCTAGAGATAAGGAACAAAATCTTTGAAATCAAGGGAGTGGAATTGGGGAAGCCAGAATACAGCTTTGAAAGTTTTGTTGTGTAAGGCCACTGCAGGGGCAAAGCATTTGCGTGTATGATAAACTCATTGCCCTTTTCTAACTCTGGTCAATGGGTCATTGGTATGGATGTGAGCTCAACTGCAGAGTATCTCCAACAGCGATATTTTATGGCTGTTTCAATGAAAAGATTGGTGATATAAAAGTGCAGTGACCTCTTGAGACCTGTTGAAGGTTGGTGTTTGATGTCTGGTTCCAAAACCTGGAGGATCACTAATCTAAGCCAAACTCCATGCCGTAGGTTGCCAGACAAGAAGCTGACAAGCAATTGCCATTTGATGACACAGAGAGCAAGCCACACATCCCTGATCCATCATCAGCTGAACCACATACCCAAAAAGAAGAAGAGGCTTGTGGTCCTTGGTGTTTAAAGGTGAGAATGAGTTCACTGGTGTCTGTTCAGGGGATTATATTTCAAAGAAACATATTGATCACTGCTCTGATCAGGTCGCTTCTCATACCTGTGTGGTGTGCAGTGGAGTTATATCAGTGTCAAGACCTTTAACTTTGGAAACCATGTCCGTGTTTGGGGAGGTCATCCTAGAAGCTGCCATTTCAGCATGGGAAATGCAGCAACCTCGTGTGCTCCTTCCCAACAAACCAATGAAATGCAGGTCTTCCATAGATCCTGCTTCATATCTGCCAGCCCCATGCAGGTGTCACAGATGTTCTGTGGCATCTCACTTAGCTCTAGACTCCATGTGAGCCACTGAACAGCCCACCAAGCTGCCAACTGCTCCTTACTTCAGAAATAAAAATGTTGGGAGGCAAATCTACCCACTCCTCCTACCAAGGAGAAAGCCAGAGGACATGAAGAACAGTAGGACAGCCCCAGAGCCCATGTGCTGGTCTAGTGAGTTTACTGACGTGGCTGTAGCCAGCAAGTCTGAAAAGTCTATGTTAGCTTCACTGGAGGAAATGAGAGTCTTCATAATAGTTGGTGGACAGCTAGTCAGTGTGGTCAGCAAAGTCTGGTCATGCTTCAGTTCATAGGTAGGTGTCCACACTGGCAGAATAGCTCAGGTGGTGATGTTTATGCTATGGCAGTCTAAAATTAGGTGAGGTGAATGTTGTCCATGGATGGTTGAATCAGGGTTTTTATTTCATCTCTGCCAAACTCCTTTCCACTATTTCCTCTCTGCCACTCCTTTCCAAACTCCAGTTTCTCCGATGGGGGAGAAGAATTGCATTGACACTACCCTGACGTCTTGCAGATATGTAACCAAGAATAGAGTCTCTCTGAGCCAAAAAGAAGATCCTGAATTATAGGTGTAACATGGACCAAGACTTCATGAAGCATTGATACGCTCCCTGACTGCATTTTGTCCTCTCACAACTCTGTGTTCTCCATCCTGTTCTCCCAATGTCAAGACAGAAGCTGGAGACGCGATAAATAATGCATGACCTCCAAGGGGCTTTAAATAGTCTAAGGATATGAACAGGTCTCCTGGATGGTCAACCTTGCTTCTTTCTTCTGTTGCATAAGCCAAGAGTTGTGCTAGTCTGCGTTTCATGGTCACTCTGGTTTGGGTTTATTTGCCATTCTTTGGCAGATAATAATCTCATTATCATTTGTTCTATTTTCCTTTTGCTTTCAAGAGCTTCAGGGGCTCACCAGCTCATGGAGGCTATGACCCATACAGCTTTACTACAAAGGGCGAGAAAGGAGAGAGGGTGAGTCCACCAGCATGAACCATCCACTTGATTAATTAATATGCAGCTAAATGATTAGAACCAAGAAAGAGATCTAGCAAAGAATCATCTTTAGATCTTTTATGTTGGTGTTTTGATATATCCTGCTCCCTGCTGGCTTTGAAAATCAGGCAAAAGGGAACAGACACGTGTGTGTGTGCTGGCAATTGGGGATTCCCTCAAGCGGTACAGAAGGCTAGTGCTGCATGAAGCTGTTTGCAGGTCTGGACCATAACCTGCATGCTGTTACTTTCCACTTACTTAGGGTCTACCTGGGAAGGACGGCATTCCTGGGCTGCCGGGCAGACCGGGGCGGACAGGTCCTCCTGGTCCCCCTGGACTCATGGTAAGTATTGTTTTTTAACAAGCCGTGTCAAAGTACCATTTAAAAGAAAAGCGAGCATGGCTCTCAAATCTTTCTCTCTCTCCTGTTTTGCAGGGTCTCCCTGGCATCCAAGGTGATATTGTAAGTATTTTGAATGCAGCAAAGATCATCAATACAGTGGGACCCTAAAGCTTTGCTTTTCAAGCCTTTCGAAGGCCAGTTGCGCTGAGCAGGACAGGAGAACCAAGTGACCCATTTTGCCTTCATGAGGGGCTATTGCTGTCACCGAATAGCTCCAGATTGGTTTCCTTCTGTTCAGAGATCTGGCAAATAATGCAATACAACATTTCTAGCCAAGTAACCCTCAATGAACCAGAGCTGTCCAGAAAAAGGCCAAGGACTATGAACTCTGCCTTCAGTCATATATACATATATATTCGGAAAAGGACCTGGGGGTGCTGGTCGACAGCCGGCTGAACATGAGCCGGCAGTGTGCCCAGGTGGCCAAGAAGGCCAACGGCATCCTGGCCTGTATTAGGAATAGTGTGGCCAGCAGGAGTAGGGAGGTAATCGTGCCCCTGTACTGGGCACTGGTGAGGTCGCACCTCGAATCCTGTGTTCAGTTTTGGGCCCCTCACGACAAGAAGGACATTGAGGTGCTGGAGCGTGTCCAGAGGAGGGCAACGAAGCTGGTGAAGGGCCTGGAGCACAAGTCTGATGGGGAGCGGCTGAGGGAACTGGGACTGTTTAGTCTGGAGAAGAGGAGGCTGAGGGGAGACCTCATCGCGCTCTACAACTACCTGAAAGGGGGTTTTAGTGAGGTGGGGGTTGGTCTCTTCCCCAAAGAGGTCTTTTCACCTTCTCCCAAGTAACAAGCCACAGGACAAGAGGAAACGGCCTCAAGTTGCGCCAGGGGAGGTTTAGATTGGACATTAGGAAAAATTTCTTCACTGAAAGCGTGGTCAAGCCTTGGAACAGGCTGCCCAGGGAAGTGGTTGAGTCCCCATCCCTGGAAGTATTTAAAAGACGTGTAGATGTGGTTTAGACATGGTTTAGTGGTGGATGTGGCAGTGTTAAGTTAACAGTTGGATTCGATGATCTTAGAGGTCTTTTCCAACCGAAATGATTCTATGATTCTATTCTACGATTCTATCATATATCAGTCCTACTGCATAATCACCAGCAGCATCTTTTGCTCACAGACTTCCCATACACAAATTGTTCACGCAACAGTCCATAGCATTGCTTGGAAAACATGCGTCTAGCTAGACCAGCGAAACCTCACGTGCCCTTGTTTTGCTGTACTTATTGCTCCATGCTGTTGATGTCATTGGTGATGGCACAGCAGTCACAAGTGTCCCTCCCCTGCTTTTACCAGGGCTCTATTAGTAGACAACTGTGTTTGACCAGCTAAATCACCCTCGGCTCCGAGGGTTATATTGACAAGGGGCTGGTACCAGGTTGCCCAGGTCATTTGAGATGCCCTAGGATTTCCAAGGCAACCATGCAGGGCTGATAAAATATGGGACTTGATGAACACTTCTGAAGTGAGAGCTGGAGGCCAGGCAGGTATCAGAGAGCATGACGAATGGCACAAGACGCCAGTGCATGTGTAATGGAACAACTGAGCCCCTGACCTCCGTTGACTGCAATGGGGTGTAAGCAGCAAGCTCTTGTGCAGAAAGATTTCAGTGGCACTGTTTTGAACTTAACTCCGTCTTTTGGGCTCGATACAGTTGCTTAAAGAATCCTCTCATGTCATTTGAGATGCCCTGCTATCCCACCCATCCTCCAGCTGATGCTCCAGAAGCACACAGGTCTCCCATAAATCCTGCGTGATGTCTACCAGCCCTGTGCCTTGGGTGCCTGGGGATATCTCAGATATCCCAGGACACCCATGTTTGGGCATCTGGATCAAACTGCCGGTGTCTGTGATGAGGTAGCACCTAAAACAAGGGTTGTGACGTACATGAGCCGTGGTTTGCATGGATCACAGTGGTCCTACACAAACCACTGCAGCCACTGAAAGCCCCTTCTGACTCGTTTACCTTCTCTTGGTGGGTTAAATAAGCAGCAACTCCTTATTCCTCACAGCTTCCCACAGTGCTTGAATGTACTACACTGTTACTACATTAGGTGTCCATCCTACATGCACCCATCACTAGAAAGGGACATATAACACACCCACGGGTGACACATACATATTTCTCATCAACGTTGGGACCAAAATCCACTTCTAGGAACCTATTTTCATGACCACTTTAAAAGCGAATCAAATTTTATTAAACACACGTCTGTAACTTGAACATCCCACAATGATGGTCTTGCGGGTGCTTTGCTGTTTAATGCTGCAGGATTTATTTTTAATTCCAGGGATCTCCTGGCTATCCCGGAGCAGTTGGGCCAAAAGGAGACAGAGTGAGTTTCATTCCTGGCTTTCATTGGGCAAAAACTATTGTATTGCTCTGATCTCTAATGTCTAAGTATTTGTACAGTGACCTTTGGTGAATATGACCTTCTGAGCTATATGCAACTAGCCCTACACTGCTAGTCTTCAGCTTGGGGAGTTTCCTTCAGCTTTGCTAGGAGGAATCTAAGGTCTTTATGGAGAAAAGTGCTCAGTCCTTCTCACAGGCCCTTGGCACATTTCAGTTGGTTATTTGCAGAAGGAGGTATTGCTTGGTTGGGTCATTCTGCCCTTCTGAGTTTCCACTATGAACAAGCCTCTTTGCCTACATTTAGGACACAAAAAGGTAAGGCTTCAAGATCAGTTGTGGGCAGATCCCAGAAGCAATTGTCCTGTCCTTCCCCCATCCCTCAATGCACATTCCTCCTCCTTCCTTGCATCCACCTGAGCTGTCTGTATAGCTACAGATCAGGGAGTGAAAGCCAACCTCCTTTTTTCCCCTGGGATTAATTTTCTGCCATGCCAGTAAGCAGAGCTCATGTCATGGCCATGTGGTTTCTGGTATCTCTGCAGAAGAGTTGCTGCAAGCAGATCGTTTGGGTTTGCAGCGTAGGGAGGGGCTGTTTCGTTCTGAAGTCACTTACACTGACCATGAAATTACCCCCTAAATTATGAAACTGCCTTATTGCACCTGGACCTCCCAACGCAGCCAAGCACGTGTCTTCCACCCCTTGTGTGCAGGGCGAACCAGGCTATGTCCTGGGAGGAGTGGAGGTGATTCCTGGCCGAAATGGGCAGCCTGGCCCCCCTGTGAGTATCACACCCCAGGTGTGGTGGACCCTCCAGCCCCTCAAGGGCTGGCAGAGAAGTGAAGGGAGCTGGGAGAGAGCCCACGTCCCTCCCTCTCCTGGTTTTCGTTGTTGCAGGGACAGAAAGGGCAGCCAGGTGTTCCTGGGGTAGCAGGACCACCAGGACTACCAGGGCCACAGGGGCCACCAGGGATCTCCATCAAGGTGAGCATGATGATTTGAAGCATGGTTCTGTGATGTTGCACCACAGAAAGAGGAGACCCGGCATAGTCCAGGGTCCCTGGATACTCTGTTCATTCAAGGGCCGTGGGAACACACATTTCTTCTCTCCATCATGGGATTCTCCCATTGAGGAATAAAAGGAGGAACTCTGCAAAACGTTCCCATCATCAGGGCCCTGCTGTCCAACACAGTGGGAATCGATGATGGAGCTTGAAAAAGTTACAGTCAGCTTTGTCTGACACAGGGTCAAATTCAGTGGCCACTAAGACTTTTCCAGCTCCAGATGCCTAGGAAGGTTGTTTGGTGGCTGGAGTGAAATACCCAGGGTCACTTGCGCTGTGCACAGCCAAAACTGGACTGATGGTCGTCACCAAATGTCTCCTTGCACTGAGGATGGGCCAAAAAGTCTCAGCAGAGATCAAGAGACCTAAACTCTCCTCCTCTACCCTAAGGGAGGGTTGTCATCAGATTTTGCAGGTTGAGGTGTCTGGAGCATGCAAGATAGCAGACACCTCTACTAAAGTTCTGTGTTCCCTTGGGGGGTGGGAGTTTTGGTCTCTGGGCTTGTCAGCCTGCAGGAGCTTTTTGCTGGGACTAGGTTCAGAGAGGACCCCCTCTCTAAATTACCACCCCATGGTAATTCTCCTTGTCTTTTGTGTTTCAGGGCGAACCAGGGGATTCAGGTATCAGGGTAAGTACTTGAGATTGGCTTTCACTTTTGCATGTGATGAGAAGCCTTTTTTATTATTATTTCTAAGCTGCCCAATAGGCTCTGGTTTCCATACTTACCAGATGTCCATCAAGACCCAAAAGGACTGCTGGGACACACAGTAAGATTGTCCTGTGCTTCGTGCAGGGCCCTCGCGGGAGGAATGGCCTCAAGGGTGACAGAGGAGGCGTGGGAGAGCCGGTGAGTGGTCCACCGATGGCCAGTTGCTAAGGGAGAGCTGCCAGCCACAGTGGGAAAGGGCTGTTGGCCTTGGGATGCCCTCTGCCACCGGGGGTGTACAACCACCTCACAAACACCTCTGGGGCGTACAATCGCCTACAACAAGGGACAATGTCTACTGCCAGTTCTCATCAGTTGCCACTTTGGGATGTTTCACTCCGCTGATGAGGGCTGGCAGATTAAGGAGGGCCAATTAAGCATTTCTCACTTTGTCAGCTTCATCCTGTTGACCCGTCACTCAGGAATTGCCAAAAGGGAAATGTTAGAAACCCAGTAAAGACATGAGATAACAGCCTTTCGTTTTGCCAAAAGCAAGGACATAGTGTTCCTCACGGCACAGAGCAAAGCTGTGAGAAGTGCATCCAACACTCTGCTCACCATGATGCTAAACTCTGTGATGTAGTCAGTCATGTTGGCAGATGATAAAAAATGTCACCTGATGAAGGCTACTCCAAAACGACAGTGATTCACCCTTGAGCCCCCACTGTCTCCACCACCCATGGAGCAGCTGAGTGTAACCCTGCTCCTTCCTACATGCTCCTACCCCAGGCAACGCTACAGGCTTGGGGAAGAGTGGCTGGAAAGCTGCCCAGAGGAAAAGGACCTGGGGTGCTGGTTGACAGCCGGCTGAACATGAGCCGGCAGTGTGCCCAGGTGGCCAAGAAGGCCAACGGCATCCTGGCCTGTATCAGAAATAGTGTGGTCAGCAGGAGCAGGGAGGTGATCGTGCCCCTGTACTCGGCACTGGTGAGGCCGCACCTCGAATCCTGTGTTCAGTTTTGGGCCCCTCACGACAAGAAGGACATGGAGGTGCTGGAGCGTGTCCAGAGGAGGGCAACGAAGCTGGTGAAGGGCCTGGAGCACAAGTCTGATGGGGAGCAGCTGAGGGAACTGGGGGTGTTTAGTCTGGAGAAGAGGAGGCTGAGGGGAGACCTCATCGCGCTCTACAACTACCTGAAAGGAGGCTGTAGCGAGGTGGGGGTTGGTCTCTTCTCCCAAGTAACAAGCAATAGGACGAGAGGAAATGGCCTCAAGTTGCACCAGGGGGGGTTTAGATTGGACATTAGGAGAAATTTCTTTACTGAAAGAGTGGTCAGGCCTTGGAACAGGCTGCCCAGGGAAGTGGTTGAGTCCCCATCCCTGGAAGTATTTAAAAGATGTGTAGATGAGGCGCTTAGGGACATGGTGTAGTGGGCATGGTGGTGTTGGGTTGACGGTTGGACTCGATGATCTTAGAGGTCTTTTCTGACCTTAATGATTCTGTGATTCTACATCCCACCCCCTGGTCTCAGGAGGAGGGAGAAGAACTGGGGCAGGTCCAGAGGAAGGCAAGAACGTGGATCAAAAGTGTGGGACAGCAAACGGATTGAGCTGGCATCATATTCAAGACAAACAAAAGGAGGTGGTTCTTCTCAGAATTCCCACAAGGATGTTTGGGGTGTAGGAAGTTTGACTTCAAGGGGACATAAGAGAAGAAAAAAAGTCCATGGAGGACTACTAAGAATAAAAGAAACCATGTTTGGTTTGGGAAGTCCCTGCATTACAAATGACGCAAATCTGAAAGATTACTCAGGGACTATGTGTATGTCCTGTTGTTGCATCCTTCCCAAGGTGCCTATTATTGTCCATTAGTATATATGGGTGCTTTTTTTGTTACCTTTGCCATAGTGCAGAGCTATATTCTATAGACCAGTCATTTCCATACGTCAGTCTTCACCATTTCTACACCAGCAGCATTACTATGGTCACACTTACAGCAACACAGCCATGAAGAGCCACTGGAGAAGGCAGCCACTGCCAAATCAACATGGGTACCCAGCCTCTGTCTTCCCATGTAACAAGCAAACACATCTTTATTTTCCCTTACTGAGTAAAGCCAGTGATCCATAGCTTATTTGTGGGGGAAAAGGAAACTTGGGAATACACAAACATCTCTGGAAATCCTCAGTAGCAAAGGAACTGGGCACACCGGGATACGTATTTCTCTGCTTGTGTTTCTGCAGACTTAAACTTAAACCTTTTCTTTAGTATGATTGGTAACAAACAGTTTAGAAGAAAAAGATTTGATGATGTATCTTCCTTTTCAGGGGAAACCCGGCTTGCCAGGCCCTGTAGGGCTAGATGGTGTTCCTGGACTGCCTGGACCAAGGGGAGAAAAGGTCATTACTCATATCAGAAGCTTACGGGATCCATCAGCCCAAGGGGGAGCTGAGAATAGCCGAGACAAAGTAATAGCAGAGTAGAGAGTGCAAATAAAGTGGCGGCACGTTGGGATTTTCCCCCATTCCCCTCCACTCCCTGCTTGTACAGGTCTGAGTTTGTGCATGGTAGAGTAGATGCTCCATCTCCATCCCAGCCCTTGTTTTGCTCATAGTCCTTGTATTTCTACCCAGTGGAAGACCTCTGCAGTTCCTGCTGTCAGGAGCAGTGTTTTCTCCCAAACACAGCCCACGCCCTGGTTGGGGCTACTTCGCTGAATCCCCCACCCTGCTTCAAATGGTCACTTAAACCACCCATAGACCCCTGTTTTTAATTCTCTCCTCCAAGTCACTGTTTGCACCTCCCTGAAGGTTGCTGGCTAGACATATGTCTTAGCCAAATGGTTAGAGACCAAATTTTTCCCCTCCTGCTTTGCAGGATAGCTAAGAGCAGAGCTCTGAAGCAGATATCTGGGTAGGACGTATCATGCTCTGCAATTTTGGGGATCGGCCTTTTTGAGTGCAATGCTGTGCTTACCTTGCAGGGGATGGCAGGAACTGGCATTCCTGGCACTGTTGGCCCGAAGGGGGAAGAAGGAGAGCAGGTGGGTTGGCAATTTTTTCAGTGAGATTTGCAGCTGAAGACCCCTTGGAGGGCTCAGTGTCTCTGAAGTCTCCTCCAATACTTCTTTTCTAGGTTTTCCTTGGAGGGCGCATCCTGTGGTTACAAATGGAAAGGGTCAGAGAAGGGAAGACTGAGCTTTCACTGTTTCTTCTGTTTTTTCAGGGAGTGATGGGACCTCCAGGATTACCAGGACCAAAGGTGGGTACTGAAGTGCTGAACCTGAATCCCTGTGCCTGGTACTCAGGTGCCAAGGAAAGCATCTAGCTCTAGCAATCATCATCGGCTGTGGGAATGTTGACTCCTTACTCAAAATCAATGAAAGGGAATAATTTTAAGCATCAGCAGTCACTGGCCTGTGGAAGCCATTGTTGCAGGGTGCTGCAGAGACCTGGTAGCAAGATGTGATATTTTAATAAAATAATAAATGGCATTTTTGTGGCCAGTGAGACTCTGCAGAACTGTAGTAGTTCACGTTAAATGTGTTTTGGGAGGAAGATGTATGGACCAGATTGTCTCACATCTGCATTTTGGACACCTTCCTCTGAACCATCCAGGCCCAGATTCATTCCCACATTTCCAGTGGAGAAAGACCAGCCCTGTGAGAAGTGATACAGCTCATCCTGAAGTTTGAGTTTTCTTCTGGAAGCGCTCATCTTTTTCCAACTGTTGGGGGAAAAGGAAACTTTGACTTGACCAATTCTCTCACCTTGCTTAAGAGCCTGGGGTCATGGGGAGGAAAGATTTTGGGGTCATAGGGAGGAAAGATGTTGGTGTTGCCAAATCTGGTGCTGCCAGAGGAAAGGGACCAGACAAATGTAGCTCCAGTGCAAATCTGGCAACTCTGCCATGAACCCAGGGAAGATGATGCATGGCAAGGACTGGTCAGGAAGGGATTCATGGCAGACAGGAAGATTTTCTTGCAGACTGCTGCCTACCTCCCAGCTCTTACTACTCATGGAGATGTCATAGTTCAACTCCAGGGCTTCTCCATGTGACAAAATACCTGGAAAGCCGCAGGTGCAGGAGGAATGAGCTGCTCTTGGCATGTACAGGGACAATTGCTGTAGGAGGAAGAAGACTTTCTCCCGAGCCAGGAGAAATACCTCTCAATTCAGGTTTGAGTGGATGTTTGCCTCTTCCTGAAGCACCTGGCTTGAGCTCGTGTTGAAGTTTGACCCTGGAGAAAGACTCAGGAAGTCTGAATTTTCCCGGTATGGGGAGTGCCAGGCGTGGGTTTAGGTGGTACGTAAGGCAACTCTGCATGGTCCCAGGTTGTTACGGCTCTTGGAGGAGCAACCACTTAGGATTGGGTTGTATGGCTCTCTGGACACCCCCTTCTCCAGGTAACTCAGGATATACTTTTTGAGTTACTGCTGATGGCCAAATGGATCTGAGTCACTGATTTATTTCATATCTGTTAAGCTCAAAAAATGTCCATGTTGACCCCAAAATAAATTATTTTCATACTTCCAAGAGAGGTGGAAAATGCAGGAAAAAACAATATCGAAGGAAATGTTTCATTCAGCCCGAAACAAAGTGGTTTTCTTCCCTTTGCAGTGGTGCTTTTTTATTTCATAAAATAGAAGAGGATCTTAAACCTGTAAAGTCTTTGTGAGTGCTAACGGCCAGTTTGCTGCTCATGTCTTGCTCTTCGCAAGAGCAAAGACCTCCTTGAATTGCCCAGTCCTGATCCACACAAACACAGGTCTGTGGCTGGGTGTTTCATGGACTGCCCATGCAAAGCAATGGGGAGAAAGAGCAAAATTTGGCAGGGTGCTCACTGGTGAGGTAACTGTTGACGTTGCTCATGAGCTCTTTCTGAGTTAACAGCAGAAGGTGCAGGAGGCAATCACAGCTGCTTATTTTCATTTAGGGTGAACCAGGACCACCTGGGGAAGAAGAACTGATTGGGCCAAGGGTGTGCCTCTAAATTCATCGAATCAGAATGACGTTTTAAAGATTAAGATAAAAAACAATATGTAAATATAGAACCCACAGTAATTGAGCCCTGGACCAACATCTCACCTTGCTCCTCTTGGTTATGCTCAGCCTCGGAGCTAAGCCTGGACCCACCCCGCAACCCCAGACCTGCACTTTATCTATGCTGTAAACTCTCAACTTTTCCAAGAGCCTGTCTCATCTTGGGAGGAAACAGTCTGATCAAGCTCAGGATAGACCATATATACATGTAGTAATATATGTATATCATATAGATTATGATATAACTATATAGTAACTATCTATTATAATATGCATGCAATTTAATATTAGGCATTATATATAAAGTATAATAGTAATATGTTTGATTATACAAGATATCTTAATATATTATAGATACTATACAGGTAATTAATATGCAATATAAAATACATAAATGCATGGACTATATATATAACATATGCTATATACTATATATATGACATATATGTAAAAATCTTAATTTCTTCCTTTATTTTTTTATTTGCTTTTCCCCCTGCTTTCATAATCTCCAGTGGAGGGAAGATGCCCAGCATGCTCTTCTGCAGCGAGCGAGCCTCCAGGCTCATCCTGCTCTGCCAGTGCAGCCTTGCCTTAACTACAGCATCTTCTGTTTTCCAGGGTAACAAAGGGCAAGGTGGTGTTAAAGGGGAAAAGGTGAGGCTGGCCAGCCCTGGAGCACAGAGTAGGAGGGGAAGAAGCATTGGCTCTGTTTTCAGGCTCAGGGCAGAGCAGTTGAGGTATCTGGTTGGAGATCCAGAGGGAGGGAATTTGACGTCCACCCCACAGGCTTCTCCCAGTCTGGTCAGATGTAACTGGGCCACGTAGCTACATGCCACGTAACCACGAGGTTCAGGAGCTCACTGCTGCTGAAGGAGCTCTCGTGCATGGGATAGACCAGGGTAAATCCCCGGGACAGTCTGCGGCTAGCAAACACTGACGAACAAACCTTGAATATTCTTTGCCAGCCCATACTGAGTATTCACTGGTTGCTTTTATTAAGCCATATTTCAGGTTTGCTGTTTTTACAGCTCCCTCGGCTGCCCTTGTTCTGCACGTACATTTGATTATAACCTCAAAGATCAAAAGAGACGGCAGCATTTTTTCCTAAGAATAGCTACAGTAGTGAAAAACGGAATTAGGCTGTCAGGCCTCCTCGAGCCAGTGCACCTTGCAGGAGCAAGGCCCTGCAAGCACAGCGGGTACGTGTACTTGCAGCTTCCAGCCCTGAGCAGAGTCCTGGGGCTGGGTTAGGCAAAACACTGACCTGGTCTGGTAGCTCCCATGCATCTCATGGCTGTCTTTTTTTGCTTGCAAAGGCCCATCTCTGATAGCTTTACCTGGGATGAGAGCTTGCTGCTCTGTGCTTGGTCTCCTGGTAGATGGCAACCAGGTGTGCTAGAGATGGGCATGGGGATTTCCATCTCTCACCCGAGAGCCCTTATAGCCGTCTGGCAGAGCTGTCTTGTAGTTAGTGAAAAATTGGGCTGAAGAGCTTCCTCCCTCCATCCCTCCCTCTAGCTGGGAGCTTCTCACTACAGCAGGGACCGAAAGTGCTGAATCTGTTTTCAGTCTGGTGGAAATTCTCTTTTGATGTCTTCCAGGGACTCCCAGGACCTCCAGGGCAGAAGGGAGACCAAGTAAGTCAAACAGTAAGAAAACAACATGTTTGACTAGCTCAGTGAAGGTTTCCTGACTTTCCCTAGCTTGTTCCATGTGTGCAGCTCTTGCAGGCGCAGTTGAGTGTGTTTGGGGGGGGCTTACGCAGAGATGAAGCCAGCAGGGATGCACTTGAGCTCAGCGTCTCCTCTCTGTTTTGCTCTTGTGCTTCTGCGTTTTGGGCTGATTTAAGGAATGGATGGGGAGAGCAACGAGAAGGAATTTTTCATTGCCCCAGATTGTTCGTTTTATGTCCTCTTGCCTTGCAGGGGAACCCAGGATTTCCAGGTGCTCCAGCTATGGGGGTAACTATGAGTGGATTACAGCCCTTCTTGTGCTAGAGCTATGCAGCATCACCACCAGCGGTGCCAGTAGACCAAGGACCAAGAGAGAGGTGTCCCACTGAACTGCAGGAGAAACTAATGGACCTTTTCCTTGACCCTCCAGACAACTATGTCTTCTGCTCCCTTGCTCCACTTCTTGTATTCCCAGCCCTGCACCACAGTTGCCCACTGGCTCCTCAAAGAAGCTTCACGGCTGTGCAGGAAACATAAGGATAAAGCCATCCCACCACTGAAGTCCTGTGCTCCAGGCCTGTCCCCCACTCAAGCTCCCCATTCACAATGGGGTTGTGCTGGTCCCTGCTGAAGAAGAGCTGCTGATCGGTCTCATTTGCTTCATTCCCATTTGGAAACAGGGCTCCTACAGCCTCTTCTTCATGTCCCTCCAAATGCTAGGGCAGCTTTAAGGAGAAACCTTCGTGGTGGCCATCTCTGCATGCCCCACAGCATTGCTGCAAGGGCTGTGGGAGCAGTTGGAGGTTGCATTAAGGACTGAGACCCACCACCAGGACAGACTGATGTGTCCTAGAGGATGCTTGAATGAGCAGGGTACCTTAGGTTTCTTTCCTAGCAACGCTGACAGAATTGTGGTGGAGACACAAGGTAGGAAGACAGCTCTGTAGTCCCTAAACCCAGCCGAGGGCTGCTCTGCAGGGTCGTAGTGCAGTCATTAAGATTCATGGCTGTCCAAAGGTTGGTCTTTGGTGTGTGTTAGCAAAGGCTAGAGCAGCTATCTGCCAATTACTGCTTGTATGTGAGTGATCGTTCGGTCCCATCCCTGGAGCTAAAACCTGCTGAAGTTGGTGGGATTCCTTCACAAGCTTCACTGGGTTTGGGGTTTGGCTTGTAGCCCTTTCTGGCGTTTTATGACCCAGTGCAGATGGTGGGTTTCCCATCCCATAACAAGGCTGAGATTCTCTTGCTTTGGGAAAGGTACATGAATAGACCCTGCTTTGAAAGGGAGATCTTTTTTCCCAAATAAGAGAGCATTTCTGTGATTTCTTTTTATCCTCAGGTTTTGGGACCTCCAGGCAAGAAAGGTGTCAGGGTAAGTTCATTCATTAGCACTGCTTGAAACTTAGATGAGATCTTTGCCTGAAAAAAGTGAGGGCAGGACCATGTTTCACCATCTGAATCATATTCTCCCTTGTGATTGACTGGAGAGGAGAGGTTGGAAAATTAGCAATAGTCTTGCGCTGCTGATACTTTTTTGGCTTTTATTAATATTTTGTGCCTGACGTTCTCTTTCTAGCCCTAGTCCATGGGGAAATTTGGGATTTCCGTGTGCTAGTTTTAGAAGGTAAAGATCGCTGCAGCACAAATCCAGCCCACTCACAGCAGCTACTTTCCAGCCAAGGGAGGCATTGACATAAAACCAAAGCACAGCTGAGGCTGGAAGGGACTTCTGGAGGTCTCTAGTCCCACCTCCTGCTCAAAACAGAGCCAGCTTCAAAGCTGGGTCAGGTTGCTCAGGACCTTGTGTGCTGAGCATCTCCACAGATGGAGATTTCCCCACCTCTCTGGATCCCTGACCCACTGTTTGTCCTCCCTGTGACTGGAGGAAATTGAATTTCTCAAACCAGGGAGATGCGTGAGACAAAGCTGTTCCCTGACTATGTTGTCCATACTGTACATCTACTTTATAGGAAGGTGGATATAGTTCACTCTTGCAGAGGCCTTGTGGTGGAACATGGTCTGGAATATCTTAATTTTTTTTATTCTTGATAGTTTATTGCCAATCTGCAGAGAAATAAAAGATCTCCCTTATCCTTGTAAGGAGTATGTACTGCAGGGCTAACATCTCTTGGCTTTTTGACTACTGGCATTCATAAAATACCCTACGGTGCTTCATACTTCCCTCACCCCTTAGAGACAATGAGGTTTGTCCTTTTCACTGAGCTTGGATGTTGGAGCCAACTCCCTTCATTGGTCTTACTGTCCAGAGGGCTTAACATCACTCAGCAAAAATGCCTCTCTTCTTTTAGGCTGGCTGCATTTAAGTAGTGATCTGGGACCTGAATTTTATCCTGCTTATACCACTAGAAATGCGCACACGATAATTTACAGTATACAGGTTGCATGGCTGGAGAGGGTGTGACTACTATGATGGGTTTTGTATGGCAGAAGACCAGGTACCACAGAGAAAGCTTACGTGTAAACCCAGAGGTGGACGGATGGGTGGATTTGGCAAGGGAGTGGTTTTCAGAGTGTATTGAAAGTGCAAAAGGCAGCTCTAGGGAGCCACATGAACGGGGTTTGTTTTCCTGCGTGATATTATTAGTTTTGGGGATGTCTTTATTCATAGGGAGATATTGGACCAACAGGGGCCCTGGGACCACAAGGAGATAAAGGAATACAAGGAGACAAAGGAGAGAAGGTAATGCACTTGCTTTTCTTGGCGCATCCTTTATGGGTAGAAGGGTTTATTTTGTTTGTGTCCACAAAGGAAGCTCTGAGGCAGATGGAATTCCTCGTGCTAACAAGGAGCACCCATGTGCTGTAAGCCAAGGGGAGACTTGTCACATGGAGAAGTCAAAAGGTCCTTGAAAGGAAGTCGGTGAGAGACACAGAGTTACCAATGCTCAGCTCACCCGGCTGCCCATGGTTGATGAAAATGCCTATCTGCTCTGTCCTTTCCTGCTAGCTTCAGATGTGGAGATTTATGTCCTGAGCTTGGAAGCTGCTCTGGCAAGACACTGTATCTCCTTCTGCATCTTGCTTAGCACCAAACACAGCATTGGCCAGCAGTTATAGCAAGGACGGGAAGCAGGCTGACCCTTGAGGGGGCTGCAAAATGGTGGTGGGGTGGAGACTGCTAACAGCGAGCATGGCATAGGACATATTCCCAAGAGTGAGATAACGAGTGGAGCAGGGTCATGCCACCACAGCTCATGCATGACAATGGAAGAATTGCGGCCAAGATCTGCAAGATTGGAATGGGGAAACTGAGGCACATCCTGGCTTCCCTAAATAACACTCTAGGGAAAATTGGCTCTCCACAATAGCATCTCTCAGAGGTGGCAAGGAGTGTTGTTAGGAAGGGAGAGGGACCATGTGGTGGCCGTAATGACAAACTGGGAGGTAGTACCAGCACAGGGTTTAGCTCTGGCTGTGTCATACGAAGAGTTGCAGAGAGGAAAAGCTCCCCAAGCGTTACACGCATCGTGACACGCATCGTCATTGATTTTTGCAGGGAAGTCCAGGTTTCGGCATTCCAGGTCAACCTGGGCTAAAGGGAGACCCAGGCGATAGGGTGAGTGGGGCAATACGCTGGATGTGGAAAGGGGAGGACTAAGGAGGCAAATCAGGAGGTTCAGAGGCAAAACCTCCCTGTCACCTCCATGCATGTGAATTTGCTGGCCTTCACCCCTGAGGGAATTAATACTGGGGTGATGACAAGGAGCTGGGTTGTCACCCTGCGGTTGGTGATCTTGTGTGATGGGGTAGTTAGCACTGTCTTCCACAGTCAGGTGCAAAGAGGGGGACTCCTCCAAAATGCAGAGAGGATTGCTCATGAGTCTGGAAGAAAGCAGACGGTCAACACTCAACTGGTAATTCTGCGAACAGCAAAGCCAAGGAAGCCCCATTTCCAATGGCTTTGTGTCCTGAAAGTGAACTCGACCTTTATCTTCCTGACTTTTGTGTCTAAGAAGGTGCTAACTTCTGGTGGCTCCCATATGAGTTCACTGATGTCTAGTAAGGGTTGGGTTAATGCCTTGGTGTTCCCTCCTACAGGGATATTAATAGTCCCTTTCATTTTAAACCAGCAAAAACTTGCAAAACCTAACATCTCTGAGGTCCTCACCCCTCTGTCAAAGCTAGTCACCGAAGTATTAATGGCTTCAAAAGTGGGGAAGACAGATGCATCTAGACAGTGCATGCTTACAGCAGCCCCTCTTCTCTTAGGACACCGTCTGTTTTCCCCTTCTCTGCATTTTACTACACTGTTTCAGCTACTAATACCTACAATCAAAGAGCAGCTTTGCAGCACTGAGTCTGGGGTTTACACCCTTTAGATACAACGGAGGACCCTCACCTGAAAGTATTCTGCCTGTATCATTCTTGCCATGTGACTAACGGTCTGTATTTCTGCAGGGAAATGTAGGTTTGTCTGGCAAACCAGGTCAGAAGGTGAGTCTGTGCAGTGATTGCAACGCGTAAAGCATTGTCTCGTGACCGATGTCTGTGTCACCCGAAGCATCTTGAGTCAGTGGGGTTTTATCTTTGCCGTGGGACTAGCGTCAAAACACGGGGAGTGTTCAAAAGCTGAAAGGTCTGAACAAATTCTGCTTTGCTGGAGTCTCCATGTGACACACAGAGCCCTGCATAGAAAAAGAACGAAAAGATGCTCTTGAGGCTTTAAAAAAATCTGCAAATCCTGGCTTGTAGGATTCCTCCTAGCAAAGGTTCAAAACTGGTCGAGAGGTCTGGAAAACCTCCCAAATGTGGTGTTTGTTCAGTGAATCTGTCTCGCTGCGTACATTTCTCAAACAACATTGCTCCCCAGGCTTGGCTGAAGGAGCATATGGATTTGGGAAATGTTACAGCATGATACATAGCCCAGTGAACGGAATATTTAGGCTGGATCAGCTTCATGGGCATGGAGAAATTGGATGTCAAAAGAGATAAATGAGATGCATCCAAGACAAGATGTGTTAACAAGATGTGTTAATGCAGTTGAAAAGCGGAGAAGGCAGCAAGAGGTATTTTGGGTTGAGGGAAGGCATGGTGAGGTGGTTGAGTGATGAGGAAGGCCTCTGTTGAGGCCTTACACATCAAGCAGAGCAGATGTGTAAGTACCCATCCATGAGAGCTCATCTGATTTCACATGGGAATAGAAGTTAAAACATGGAGGGGGAACTGACCGTGCGTCCAAACCGCGCTCTCAAGACCAGACATCTCTTGGGTCTCCATTAATGGGCCACCTCATTTGAGCTGCAAAGCTTCCTGGAGGTGGAGAACCTCAGAAGAGTCTGTCCTGCAGTGTCTGCCAAGGCTGATCATGGACTCTGGATGGACTACATTAGAGATGGATGCATTCCAGCCTAGCCCGCTAAGCAAATACTGTAAGCACAGCCCTTCCTAGCGTAGGGTAGATGCTCTGAGCCCAAGCTTCATCCAGGAGTGTGGAAGCAATTGCATGGCCATGCGGCCTGGCATGCTGTCTGAATATGCCCTGCAATGTCTAAAATGTGAGGACTATGAAATGCAGAAGAGGAATGTAACAACAGTCTTGTTTTCTTTAGGGGAATATAGGTCTGAAGGGAGAGAAAGGTGAACCAGGATTACCTGGGAAACCAGGCGAGACCGGACTAAGAGGTAAAGATGTAAGTAGAAGTTAACAATCCAGTCAGATGGTCCTGCTGAACCCCATGGCACGCCACCCTGTACCAACCTAACAACTCCAGGCTATGCCCTTGCAGTAGGAGGTAGGAACAAGTGACAGGATGGGACCAGTCAGAAACTAGTTGGGGAAGAGACAGGACTCAGCACAACAGCGTCAACAAACAAGACTGGACAAACTAGCTTGAATTAGGCATGATGGTTTGCTCATCAAGGGATCTAACTTCTCATTTGTTCTGTCCACTCTTTCATTGCAAGTGAGGAGGTAGATCCTTTGCAGATTGTCATTAGGGTGTGCTTTAGGCTATGTTTCAGGGCAGAACTCTTTACCCTTGGTCCAGGTGGCACAAGTGTCGTGGCACCATGGTGTTTGTGTTGCACTGCCTGGACACAGCATTTCTTACTTTTTATTCAATATCACAGTCTTTCATCATTGAGTCACATCTGTCTGACGTGCAGGGAACTAGCACGGTGTGCAGCTACACCAGCCCTGAAGAGCTTGCTTTGTTTTTAGGGCATAGTAGTTCCCTCTTACCATCAAACAAGGTGGCCGCTCAGAAAAGCATCAGAACTGGCTTCAGGAAAGCCTCTCCTAACCACAATCAGTGAAGACTTCAGTTCAAAGGGCTGAGCTGATCCCTGAACATCAAGTGGAATAGAATCATCAAGGGAAGGCTTGAAGGAAAAAAAGCAGCTGTGTTTCTCATCCCTGACCTCAGAGTCACCGGTGATTTCAAAACAAGAGCTCTTCTCCCGAGTAGGAAATTAGGGTAAAAAAGCTTGGTCACAGGTGGAAATGTAACCTAGCGCTTTTGCATTGTGTTATAGGGAGAACCAGGGAAGAAAGGCACCTCTGGGACCAAGGTAATCAATGGGGAGCCCACACCTTCCAGAGTTACATAGGTACCAAACACAGCAGGCTCACTCACAGCTGGAGCTCTGGGTCCAGCAGCGTAGGAGAAGGGCCGCACTGAGTTAGAGTGAAGGTCCATCCATCCCAGCATCTCACCTCCAAGAGTGACCAACTTCCCTGGAGGTCCTGGGAACAACGCAAAAGCAGGATGTCCTGTGTGAGAGGTGATGTCTCATGGGTTTGATAGCTCTTGGTAGATTTTGCTTCCATGAATTTAGGCACCCCACATAAACCTTTAACACCCTCAAACCCTCTGGGCAGGGCATTGCACAGGTTAGTTAAGCAGCAGCTGGAAAATGACACCCTGTGATTTGTTTTGAAGCTGACCCCTGCTCATTTTATTTCCTCTTTACTTGTCCTCAGGTTAGACGAGACTACGAAGAATCCTCTTCATCTCGCCCTTGGCTTTTCTTTCTTTTATTTTAGCTTTGGTTTCATTTTCCAAAGCTAAAGGCTAAAAAAGAAAGGTCAAAAAAGCTTTTAGAAGCTCCTACTCCTCTCTTTCAGGGAGAAGCAGGTGTCCCTGGAGAACCAGGAGAGAGAGGAATCAGGGTAATAATTGTTATTATTACAATTTTCTGCCCGGATGAGTGGTGGGGCATCAGGGGAGGCTGCTCTGCTGCTGCCCAGGCACCCCTGGTCTGTGCAGGAGCGGAGGGCTTCCTTCTCCAGCCCAACGAGAGTCCCCACTTAGAAACATCCATGTGCAAATATTTCTTTCCTGAGTGAAAAAGCATAGGGGGTAGCATTTTTTTTTGTTTGGTTTTTTTTTTTCTGAGCTGCTGGATGTGCTCAAAAATAATTTCTGATTGCTTCCCCGAATCCTTTCTTGCAGGGTCCGCCTGGACTCCCAGGACGGCCTGGAGAGCAGGGATTAAAAGGCGATACAGGACAACCTGGAAAGGATGTAAGGCAATCCCTAAAGGAGCAGTTGAGAGAGGGAGGACTTGGGATAGTGCAATGCCAATCAAAGAAACAACCGTATTTTTTTCTGCCTTACAGTCTGCGAGGCATAGAAAGCTCTCTCCCTCTTTCCTGGGAAGGGGGTCTCCTCTTCAAAGGGGAGATTAGGGCTGTTTCTCCGTTCTTATTTAATTAGCTAAGCACAAGTGAAACAGCAGGACTGTGCAGTGGGGGTTTCTGAGTGTGCAAAAACTTCCCCAGCCCCACATTGCTGGAAATCAAACGCTTAACACTGTCCTAGTCTGGCGAGGGAGGGAAATGATGCACTTATGCTCTGTCTGTCTGATCTCCCTCTAAGAGCTTTGGAAAACACTGGCTAAGGTCAGCTACATTGTCAGAGGTCTCAAAGACATGGTGTTTCTACAAACTTTGTGCAACTGAGCAGCTGACTAGGGGAAAGTCCCTAATGAGCCTACCCACTGAGAAAGAGGCTAATAATCTCACCCCTTATTAAATGTCAGAGAACTCCTCCACAAGAGAGATGTTGAAATCCAGGTTTCATTAGTTCAGCTGCATAAAGATGGGCTTTTTAGTCTTTATGGCAAGAAGAGGGGAGAGTGCTGAGACCCCCTCCCCTACCATGGCTTGTTCTCATCCTGCCTCTCTCTCCACCTCCTAGGGAATCACTGGAGAGAAAGGAGACAAGGGCGAATCTGTAGGTTTGCACGTTCCCATTTATAACCTTGCATGAGAGAGAGTCTGTTTGGGGACTAAAATGTTGAATTGCACCACTCACTATTTTTTGGGGGGTGGGGGTATGGTGGTGTTGTATCTTCATAGGGTGAGCCTGGGCTGCCTGGGACTCCTGGAAGCATTGTGAGTAATGCCTAATTCTGTTGTCTTACACATTTTTTCAGGGAAGGGATATATTGAGATTTACCATGAATCCTGGGTACCACGGAGGACACATTGCCAGAACTTAGTGCTTGCAACAGTGCATGTTGTAGAGTGGATTTCCCTTGTAGCCTTATCAAAAGTGCAAAGCGGTACAGCTAGCTCCTCTACAGATATATGCATGAATCCCACCCCAAATGGCTTGTTACTGATGATGCAAGAAGACTGTGTCACAGAAGAGACTGAAAGCTAGCTATGAACCCACCTGAGACCTTTAATCACTGCCTGTTGTGTAACTGAGGCATCTGGGCTCCTTCTATAGTCAAGACAGACAGACGGATGCCTTTTAGGAAGGGTGCTTAGGCAGATGGGACGACTCATGCTCAGGACTCCCCTGTGCCTTTGCATGGAGTTTTCCTTTGGATAAGAAGCCTAACATCAAGTTGGGTCAGATGAAAAGCGAGCAGCTCAACCCAGGTTCATCAAAAATAAGGCTGGAAGAGATTTTGAAAGGTCATTTAGGTGATCAGGAAGGTGTTTCAGTACATGAATGTGCAAGGAGGCATTTTTCACCCCGTTGACTTCAGTGGAGGTAAAGCCACCCCTGTTTGGTGCAAAACCAAACCACTGCCTTAGGACTGGGAGCCACAGCCTCTTGGGAGAGCTGTGCTAGACTTTATCTTCCATCCCTAGGGATGAGACATTGGCAGGATCTGAGTAAAAGGCTGCTTCAAAGTGGGCAAAATGCTACTGACCACCTTCAGCAGTATTATTGCTGTACAAAACAGTAGTTTCTGCCAACTTCGGACAAGCCAGGAGCAAGGAGTCATTGCCTTCTGGTGATGGATGCCTCTTTCCATACATCGCAGCTCTCCGCTCACAACCCTACCAACATGCTGTTTGAAACCACCCCATTTAGTGGTTCCAGCCCCATTTTCAGATGTTGTTATCTACTGGGGCTCCTGTTCACTTGTCTCTCGTGTGTTCTGCACTACTTGGACTCTGGTACATTTGGGAGTGGGACATGGGGGTATCAAACACCCCCTGTTCCCTTCAAAACTGGGAAGAGCCTTATTGCTTGAGGGTATGGCAAGATCCTCCTCTGCTAATGCATAACCATCTCATTCCATCACCCAGCCAGGTGGTTTTAGGATTCAAAAGGCTTGTTCTCACTCATGTAATTACCCAACCGGCTATCAAATATCCCACTAAATGCTTATGTCTGAGAGGGACCCAAGCAATGTCCTGAGCAGCAGGAAAGTGGTGTCTGTGTGATCCCAGTTCCCTTTGAGAGGGAATTCACTGGAAATGCAGATGTTGACACCAACATCACAGCCACGCTGAATCTCTTACCTGTGAGAGCAAAGATGCTGCACCGGTTGCCTGTTGGTTTGAGTCCAAACGTAGCAGGTTTAGGTTGCTGGCTGATTTGGGAGAAAGCAGCTGGCTCTGCGCCCATGGATAAGGGCTAACGGAGGTAAAAGACACATGGAGGTGAGAGCTTGTATCAAAGACATCATCATTCACTTTGTGAGCAAGGTTTCTTCCATTTTTTTTCAGATGTCTTCTCTGGAGAACACCATCACCCTGAAAGGCGACAAGGTAAGATTTCCTCCTTACTGGAGAAGATGTGTGTTGAAGCTGAATGTGTGATTAATTAAGCAGTGTGTTTCAAGTGAAGAGCAGAGTTGCTCCAAATTTAACTTAATTATGTGTATCAATAAGATAGTTACAAGAAAAGGCTGGTTGGTCCATGTGGAAAAGGTGTTGTTAGTCTGGGGCCAGCGTCTGAGAAATACCACAACGCATGGTGAAACTAGCATCTCCACTGGGAATTTTAGAGGGGATGAAGAACTAACATATTCCTGCTGGCTTACAGGGGGATCGCGGAAAGGATGGCTTGAAAGGCGAAAGAGGTCCTCCAGGCCCAAAGGTATGTCCCAAATACGTGGAGGCATCTTTGTGTTGGTGTCTTTGTTTTGGGCTGCCAGAGGGAAGAGCACCCATCTCAGATCTCTTCTGACCCCCCAAAAGACTGGGTTTTCAAAGCAGAGTTTCTGAGCTGGGCTTGTAAACTTGTGGTCCCAGTGATGCTGTAGTCCTACAACTTGATTAAGCAGATACATGACATTTAGGCAGTATTTCTGTATCAGAAATGGTGTGGCCAGCAGGAGCAGGGAGGTGATCGTGCCCCTGTACTGGGCACTGGTGAGGCCGCACCTCGAATCCTGGGTTCAGTTTTGGGCCCCTCACCACAAGAAGGACATGGAGGTGCTGGAGCGTGTCCAGAGAAGGGCAACGAAGCTGGTGAAGGGCCTGGAGCACAAGTCTGATGGGGAGCAGCTGAGGGAACTGGGGGTGTTCAGTCTGGAGAAGAGGAGGCTGAGGGGAGACCTCATCGTGCTCTACAACTACCTGAAAGGAGGTTGTAGCGAGGTGGGGGTTGGTCTCTTCTCCCAAGTAACAAGCGATAGGACGAGAGGAAATGGCCTCAAGTTGTGCCAAGGGAGGTTTAGATTGGACATTAGGAAAAATTTCTTTCCTGAAAGAGTGGTCAGGCCTTGGAACAGGCTGCCCAGGGAAGTGGTTGAGTCCCCATCCCTGGAAGTATTTAAAAGACGTGTAGATGAGGCACTTAGGGACATGGTTTAGTGGGCATGGTGGTGTTGGGTTGATGGTTGGACTCGATGATCTTATAGGTCATTTCCAACCTTTATGATTCTATGATTCTGTGATTCTAAGATGTTCAGGAGCCAGGTGGGGTAAATTTCTAAAATGTTCAGGGATGTTTCCTTCCTTTCTTTTCCCTCCTGCAAGTTGAAGAGCACATCAGAAAGTGATGGAAGGAGAAGAGGTTTCTGATCCCACACATCTAGAGATTTTTAGAGGTGGGACCAACTCCTTCACTTAATGGAGAGGAAAATGCCGCAGAAGGCAGCATCAGCGAGTACAGGTAGATCTCCTGATTGGCACAAGATCCAGGTCTTTGCAAAGGCAAGGATTCATCCAGGTGACATGCATGGGCTGTGCCTCAGATGTACCCAGTTCAGCTAGTGCACCCCCACAACGTGGTTCCTTTGCCCTGGCACACCTTGGCATGGAGGCCTTCCTGGCGCCCTTCATTCCACCGGAATCTGTCGATACAGAAACCAGATTTCAGTGAAATGAAGCCCGTCAGAGAGGCAGGTCAGCCCCCACCTCAGCAGATGTTCCTTGCCCCACCACTGGACTTCCCAAGCCGTTGCAGCTCATCCGTGGTTTCATCCACAATGGTGGCCCAGGATCAGTCACCTGGAGAGCCTTACCATGCTGGGCAAGAAGAGACGGACAGCCTGTCCATGGGACTTGCTGTTGGGAGTCCAACCCATTGGAGATATTTGACCCAGACTGCGTGTGGCAGCACAGAGGGCCACCAGGACCATAGCCACCTCCAGAAGGGACAGCCAACCATGGGGGCACCTTGGCCATCCTCCTCCTTGCTGCTACCTCTGCACATCTGCCAAAGCAGTGACAGCATCGGTGGCATTGAGGGGGCCTCAAAAACCTTTGCTTCTTTTCATTGTGCATTGCCAAGAAACAGAGAAGGGGATGGTGTAAAGCTCTGGTCCAAACCCCACTTTGTTGATGCTCATGTCTGGCTCTGGTCCAGGCCTGCCCTATGAAATGTGGCCAGCAGCTGTGTCCAATGGAGGACCGAAGGAGCCCATTGAGCAGGGTGGGATTCAGCCCCCTCTGAGCCAACGGGGATTTGTCTGGGGTCACTGAGCAGACTGGTAGCAGAGTAAGGACCAGATATGTGACTCTCGCCCCTCCTCAGAGCTCCTCTTCTTGCTGCTCAATGGGATAATGACTTAATTAATGAGTTGTTCTTGTTCATTTGAAGGGAGAACCCGGTCCACCAGGCAAAGGAGTGGAAATGAAGGTAAATAAAATAAAAAATTATGGAGCGTATTAATGTTGGAAACACCTCCCTCACTGCCTGAGGTTGGGATGGCAGAGGGGACACAGTGTGTGCTCCCAGGCTTAGCCACCACCACCTGCAGGACCAGCTTCCTGGGCTGGAGGAGAGAGGAGGAGAAGTTCTGACTCTTCTTTCCTCTTGCAGGATCTGGAGAGGCTTTTTGAAGCAAATGGTATCAAGGTAGGTAATGCTTTGAACTTCCTTCTGACAAGGTGATTGTAATTAAGCTTTTTCATTGATTTCCCCCTGGCCTTCTGGAGACTATGTGTGCTCCCCAGGTCCAGCACGGGCACTCTCAAGAAGGCAGGGTTATTACATTTCCTTTTACAGCTTACCATATGTATTTAAATGCTTCTTGGACAGTTTTTCTGCTGATGCGTTATGGGGTGGATGGTGGCTTTGAGACCTATGTGGCATTGAAACTTGGCAAATACCCATTCAGAGCTTGGTGCTACCACCTGGGTTGACTTGTACTTCAGCAGTGGGTCTGCGCAGCCAGCAAGAGGAGACCCACACAGCCCTCTGGGTGGTCTGGCCATGCTGTGTGTCCTGTTTAGTGCAAAGTCCAGGTTGGGTTGTTCCTTAGCTCGTAATACAAAAATAGTGAACAATCACTGTGCAATACAGCAGTGCTAGAATGGTGGCCTCCCTCTCCACTCTCAAGGTTGCCATCAAGCTGAGGAAGTGTGCTGAGGCTCAGCTTTTAGTATCTACCAGGCAGGTAATTATAGTTGTGCTCGTTACCTTCAGCTCTTTTCTGTAAGCTCTGGAGATGTGACCGAGGGAGGTGGGGGACTGACTGATGTGGTCAAATGTAGGGGTTTTATTTAGGATGGGAAGAGCCACCACGTAAGCACCATCAATCAGCTCCTAGATGCCCAAACCATGGACACCTGTATTTAAATCAGCCGTTGGCTGTCGGAGCACATTGCTTCACCAGGTGCCCTGTGAGCCCCACTGGAAATGCCTCGGTCGTTGTTTCGGGGTGGCTGCACTTGCACTGTTTTGTGTCAGGAACACGAGGGTGGCACTGCCTGGTGCTGTGCTTAATGGTCTGCTGCCTTAATGGTCTCCACCGGTTGCAGCTGGCACTGCTGAAGGACCTCTCCAATGTGCTCCTGCGGGATGGGGTGGACAGGCTGGTGCGGCAGCTGGGTGGCTCCAGGACAAGCAAGACCTCCAGGAGAAAGCAGGCACCTCTGCATGCCACCAAGCATGGCGTGAGTATTGTCATGTCATCCTCATGGGGTAGACAGAACTTGAAGGAAATGAGAGAGAGACAGAAATGAATCATTGAAGGCTTCAGGGTCACCTCTGTCATCAAGCAGGTTGCGGTGACTTGAAGCCACTGTAAGAAACAATTAAGCTGGAAGAGGCTAATGGCCCACACCAGGATCTTGGATCTTCAGCTTAAAGTGATGCAATTGCAAAACACTCTTTTTTTCAGTGGAAATAAAGGAATCGGTCAACCCTTGTTGTTGATGGAGGATGGCTGGCCATCCTCCAAAGCCGTCAGCCTCCTTGTGCCCTTTGAGGGCTGGGGGTCGCTGGAGTGGTGGGTGTGCAAGGGGAGCAAAGCAGCTGAAAGCACGAGAAGCAATCACGAGGGCAGCCTCAAAAGCAAGAGGGATCCCAGGGAAGCAGGATTAGCTTGGAAGGAAGGCTTGGAGGTGGCCAGCAAGGAATTGCTGACTACTTGCTCCATTCTGGTTCGGGAAGGCCACCATATGGGACAGAGCGTGCTGGAGAAATGGGGCAGTGGGCAGAAATAACCTGTCAGGATCCAGCTCTTCGCCTGGAGCTTAGATTTGTCACGGCCACACTGACTCACTTTTTATGACGTTGCAGGATTCGCTGGTATTTGATACTTCTCGTGATGCCCCGGCCAGCACCGAGGTGACAGAAGAAGCACAGAGCCTGGAAGCGGAGGCTCAGTTTAGTGTGCCGATGTCTGAAGGACTCCCTAAGGTGAAAATAAACAGCAGAGCTGATGAAATGCAGTTATGTAGGTCTGTGCTGTCCATCTGGTCTGCTGCAGCAATAATATGAGATTGCACATCCGATGCATACCAGCTTTCTGTGAGCTCCCAGTCATGCTCCAGTGATGCCTCCTGCTGATCTTCATCCTCCCTTCCTCTCCACCCAACCACAGCTCCTTCTTGTCTTCTCAGCAAAAACCAGCACAGGTTGGGTCATGCTGGTTATCTGTTGAACTCACCCCACAACTTCTTACTTGGAGGTTGTAATCTAGGTGCTTCTCTCCTGGCCTGGCAGGACTGGATGCAATCCTGCTGTCAGATTGGATTGAAGTTGCCCAAGAGGAGTCCCTGACATGACTCCACAGCTCTCATTTGCTTCAGTAACCAGGCTAATTGCTAGAGGTGATCTAGTCACCTGCATCCTTTGCAATTGCAAGGAAGAGATAGTTTGTGGTATGGGAATTAGGAATTTATTAGCAATGTTAAGGCTTAATCTCCATGCTGGACCCAAGTTCCAACATGGTACAACACACCTCCAGGAATAACATCAGAGGGCTGTATCCAGGTCACCTCTCATAGCTGGTGGAGGAGTCATGGATCTTAATTTGCCTGTACTAGCCAGTCCCGATAAGAGATAGTCCAAGAAATAGCGCCTGCAGCTGCGGTGGGGCTTTTCTAGACCTCTTTTTATGACAGCCAAGAGGTGACTCACTCTCCATAAACCCTTGTGGGTCACTGGTAGGAAATGTTTCCTCTAACTGGAGCACAAGAGCTGTGGGGGTGTTTGGAGCCAACTCCTGATGATTTTATCTTCCTCTGTGGTTGGTTCAACAATGACCCAGATGCTCAAGCACTTAGACAGGGTGAGACAGGCTCATCCCCTCTCAGCTCCAGGCACTTGCTGTGATCCCAGGTGAGACACGTTGCTTTTCTGGATCATTGCAACCTGGATGATAGCATTTTAGGGGCTTGAGGGGGGATGAAGTGCTCACCAGCAGATGTGTTTGCACCAAAAGACCCAAACTGGATGTGCCAGCAACCCTGGAGCCAGCAATGCTGGGATTTGGGGTACAGAGACACCAAAGCTGTCTCTGATGGGCTTTGGGAGCCCAACCCAATCTGGCAGAAAGGGTTGGGGACCTCTCTGTTCATCTGGGCCAGCCTGTCTAGGCTGGACTTCAACCAGAGAGCTGGGAGCGAAGGGGTCAAAGCAGCCCTCCAACCCACCACGAATCCTTGCCATCTGCCCCAGCCCATCCTTGTTGGCACTTCCCAAGTAAGGTGCAAGAGAGGTCTCGGCACCTTGGCTCTCCAGCCTTGTCCTGCGGTCTCTGAGCATGCTATTGAATAAATGGCAGTGTTGGTAAAGCGGTGTATTGTGGGTGATGTCTTGGCTTGGAAAAAGCGGTAACTTTCTTTGCTCTCCCCAGGGTCCATCTGCTGGTGGTTCTGAACCTGAGTACCAGCCCCTAGGAAACCCTCCTGAGTCCTTGGAGGAAACATCTGAGGAAAGAAGGAAGGAGGGAGACTTAAGAGGGACAAACCCTTCTCTCAGCAGTGTATGTAAATGCCTGTTCAGTGACTTTTAATTACTTTTCCATTTGTGCTAATTTAATAGATGCAAAGGGGTTACATCTCTGAGAGCTTGATTGGACAAATCGTTGCAATTCTGTGAGTTTTGTCCCTATTTTACTGCAGGGAAAAGCTGTTAGAGAAAGGGTAAGGATGTCTGCATGAATCAGTGTCCGAGCCCAAAAAGGGTCTTGCTTTCCATCTTCCACTCTGGTAATCAGTGATACTGTGTTGTCGCTCACCCACCACCCTCTGCAGAGCTTGGCTGTGCCCCCACCACACCCAGAAGATGATCTGCAGGGAAACCAGCCCATGGAGCTTCTCGAGTCCTTGGAGGAGAGGGTGGAAGGACAACCACAGCAGGACACCAGCCATGTACGTCTTCCCCAGCCATGCTGGGCAGTAGACCAGTGTGGAGATAAGTGATAGACTGGAAGGGACTGGGATGCACATCTCTCACCCAGTGCTCTGAGTCCTGGGACAGCCCTCCCCACATGCCCAGAGGAGACCACTGCTTGGACATTGGACCTGGGCTGACAGCCAACCTTGCCTTCTGCATACAGGCAGGGAAGTGGGAACTCCCCAGAGCCCTTGGCAAATTGTTTTGGTGTTTAATTACCCACTTTGTTGAAAGAAAAAGGACAATCTCTTTCTAATCTGAATCTGTCTGGTTTCAGCATTTGTCCCATCTTTTGGGCTTGGTTGATTGAATAGTCAATGGATCAGACTTGTAATGCTCCAGGGACAGTGCAGACCCCGGACAGTGAATTTAAGATATGCTCCCTGACAAGAAACCTTCCTTTTCCTTCTTACTTTTCACAGATGTCTCAGAATAGTCCACAGACCCTCAGGTTTCCCTGCCCAGCGTTAGTCTTTCAGACCCCGGTATGCACTCTCCTGAGCCCAGTTCTGGGTTGCAGAGTCTGACTCCCTTGAAGAAGAAGATTTTAGGGTCCGAACAGGAATTTGGGGACTTTCTTCTTTTTAAGGACTCACAAAGAAGAGCTAATGGTAATTTAACAAGCCTTTGTGGGTCAGCTGAGCCAAGGTGACTGTCTCAGAGGAAACACGATGCAGGGTGACTCACTTTACCTCTTCCTTCAAGGCCTGCAAGACATTTGCCTCCTAAAAAGTTGAAGTGGTTTGTTACTGCACCTCGGCTGAGGGACAGTAGCAAAGAGAGAGGTTTCTTCCATAGCCAGGAGCTAGAGCTGCTTTACAAGTGCGTATGTATCCTCTAAGACATGTTATAGCATTTTCAGCAAAGTCGGAGGGTGCATTCAGGCTGGTAGCAGCAGTGATCACAGCTCAGCGATGGGCAGTAAGTTGTGGTGTTGCTGCAGTGTGGTTGTCTGAGCCCTAACATCCCATTTCACTCTTTTCCCCCCCCCCCTGCTCTCTTGGGCATGCATTTTCTTCTAAGAGCCCAAACGATGCTCCACTGCCACGTACCAAACCCAACACCCTCCAGTTTGAACATCATTGTAACCATAAGTGCACAGTCCAGCCCAGCTGGGAGAGCCTACCCCAACACGACGCATCGTGTCGTGATGGAGAGAGGGAAAATGCATTCATCCAGTGCTGTTTTAACACCTTTGCATACTGATGTGCTCCTGTGTGATGGAGGGAATGCTCTTTTTGAAAATACTCAGAGACAGGATACCCACAGCCTTAAAAAGCGAACCAAAAAATCCCTTGGATGTTTGCTTGCAGCTACAGGCACGGTAACTGCTAGGAACAGCGTTAGCAAGGATATTTCTAGGAATAGCAATGAGGGGGTAGCTCAAAGCGGGGAGACCCTGTTAGAGGAAATCTCGCTCTGATTTAGGGAGCCTGCTGAACACTTGCTTCTGCTCCCGTCGCTTTAGCCGTCTCCCGGCTGGCTCTGCAAATTAACACCGCGCTGAAGCACGAAGCTGGAACAATCGTGGTTGCAGCAGCCACGAGAGGGCTCCCGGCACAAACACACGCGCACACACACGTGTATGTGTGTAAGCTACAGCTCTGGAGACGGTGGCCTGTGCCATGAGCATCCACCAGCTTTGTTTCTCCTCCTGGATGTGCCGTTTCCCTTGGCTGGGCATGGTTAAACTGGAGAGAGACCTGGAAGCACAGAGGATGGAGCCCAAACCCCCTCATTTTTTGTGGGATTGGGCTGCAGGACCCTGGATGAGGTGGGAGCTTTTCGGTGCTTGAAAGCAGGTGGAGCTCAGTCCCTACGGACCTGCACCCGGAGACCATGAAATCCAGGGCGGTCCCGAATCTGTGGCTCCATTTGAAACCCTGGAATTTAGCCGTGTTGGATGCTCTTTATGAGCAGACTTCCCAAGGCTTCACACATGCCCCCGCGTGGAGTAATCAGGGGTGTAAGCAATTAATTTAATCCCTCCATCCCAAGGACCAAAAGCAGTTTTCTGTGTCCCGTTTGGGATGCTACTTCTTTTTTTTAAGCCCAGTGGGAAGTGCAGAGCAGAGCCACAAAACTGATTCCCATCTGGCTTCCAGGCTCGTTTATCACACGAGACTTAAGATCAGACATTTTTTAGCCAAACTCAGGGTGCCTGAGGTGACTTGATTTCTGCATCGAAGAGTTTTTGCAGGGAGGAAATACCAAATGTTAAAGGGCTCTTTAATCTTGCGGTGAAAGGCAGGAGAGCTGGAGGGAGGAAACTGAAGACTTATAATTCAAATGGGAAATGAGAGCTCAAGTTGATTAACCCCGGGAGCAGGCTGGAGGGAGATGGGACAAGGCAACGATTCCCCCTCTGTCGCTGCCTGAGTTACCAGGAGCAGAGCGCAGGGGGCTGGGGGAAAATTTGCGCTTTGGGTTTATAGAGATGATCTCCTGCCCTGTTGGGGCTGGTGTTCACGAGCCCTATAGATTAGTGCGTGCGATATCAGGGCCATCCAACAGCGATGCTGCACCTAGGCGTTTGGCAATAATTATTGGTGTAATCCCGCAAGCCGGTATTGCCAGACACCTATTTCTGAATCCCAGCCCAGAGGATTCCCCATCAAATGAAGAGTTGTTTGAAAGATGGGCAGGTAGCACCACCCTTCCTGCTCCCACGTCCGATGATCCCCATTTTGGTAGGGGGGGTTTGTAAAAAATGGAACGGCTGCCACACGTCTTTTAGGGCACTTCAAACCCCCCAGCACAATGGGATCTGCACCTCAGGGTGTTTTCCTCAGTTGCATTTGGCATAAAATCCCCTTTATCCTCAAGAGAAGAGAAAAGTGTGGTCCAAGGGCAGGGAAACAAGAGCAACCCCTCTCTCCCTGCAGCTCGTGCATCCTCACATCCCAGGTGGCTCCCGCAGCCGAACTGAACTCAGCGGAAGGCAATGCAAAGGGAGCGAAATAGAGCCGGTTGTTTTCCCGTCAGCAGCAGCTGTAATCACGAATTTTACCTGTTAAAAGGTTCATGGGGCCCTAGAGAGAAGCAGCCTGTAATAGCCCAAGAGCTTAATCTCGGAGGTGCAATTTCTGGCTGGCAGGAGTTAATGGGGGAAGCAAATTAACTGAGATAAAGAGGCAGGATGAGCCCAGGTACACGTGCCCATGCGAGAAGCGGTGGCCGGATACTCTTTCTGTAGACGAGCCACTTCTTTGGCATTACAGGGCCGTACCGGCCAATTCCTGCCTCCTCCATCTCCCAAATCCCCTGCAGTTAAGCTTACTCATTTTCAGAGTTAATTCAGATAAAAGCCCCTGGTTGTCTCCACATGAATAAACCCATAGTCACTTAATTTTCCTACCTGATATCTTCTTGGCCTTTTCTATTTCTCTCTTTCCTGTACCTCCTTCTTTGCAGGAATACTTTTTTTACTCCCCCTTTTATTTCCATTTTTCTCTTTCCTGTCCTAATTTTATCTGTTCCTTTCCTCCTTTTCTCCTTTCTCTCTTTTCCTTTCTTTTTTACGCTGCCACCTGCCATCAGTAAATCATTTCTTTAGAAAGCAGCAGCCTCTCTACTTTTCTATGAGGTGCCTTATTGCTGGCATCTCAGAGCAGGAAACTGCTAAAATTGCAGAGGAATTGCAGAATGAAGGAGAGTTATTATCCCCTGCAATTTCCCACCACCCCAGTAAATGGCAGCTTTATGAGACGGCATGCGTACGGGTCGTCTTCAAAACCTCGTCGAGGTCTTGGCAACCCGTGGGCTTGCCTCGCCGCTGCCTTGTGATGCTCTCCGCACGTCTGCAAATTGAACATCGACCCGTGCTAAAGAGCAGCAGCGTTTTACAGCCGGTCTACACGCAGATGAGCCGTGATCCCATGTAGGATGGATGGGAACGTCCATGTGGTCTCACCCTATGGTGCCATCTGATCCACCCAGATCACCTCTGCGTAAGCCTGGGAGATGTTTCTCTAGCCTGTTCCACAAAAACACTAGCCTGTCCCACATCACTGACCTGTCTTTTATTCCTCCTTCTGTCTCCTCACCATGTTTCAGTAAAGAATTTCAATTTTAATTGGACCAAAATAAATTAATTTTTTTTCCTTACGTATTTTGGTGAGTCAGAAACTTCCTGGGTTCATTAGCCACTAGGTGAAACCATTATCCAGCTAGTTAAAATCCAGCAAAACAGGTCTATCATCTCTGCAAACCTGACAGCGTAATGGCCAGGGCTGGACTAACCAGCATTTCTTGGAAGTCCTTCATTTAGGATTTATTTTCCCTTAGCTTCAACCATCTGAAAGTCTCATCACATACTTCTAGGTGAGATTAAATGAGATGAATCCAGGTCTTTGTTTCTGCAAGAAAAAATGTGGGAATAGTGCTAAATAACTGCACCCCATCCTGATTTTTCCCTCTCCTTCATGTGCTCCTGGCAGGTCTCAGGGTTGGGGTTTGGGTGCAAGGAGGTGCCCAGCTTGCTTTCGTTATAAATCAATTCACTGCTTTTTTGCTTTCAAATCAAAATATTCACCAAAGCTACACTGCAGTGCTTCCCCTGTGTAGCTCAGGGAATAATTGCTGTACACTGAGATATCCACCAGCTAGGAATATTATCATTTTTACCACAGCAAGCAGATAATTTACCGTTGCTAATACGGAAAAGAACAAACAATTTATGATCCAGGCCAGTAACTATTTGTACAAGCTTTACTGTGTGTGCCTTAAATATATATTGGCCAAAATCATGAGTACTGCAAACATCACCAAGTGGCAGGTTAATGTGTAGACATTAATAGGCATTAATAGTTGTGTTATTCCATCCAGGTATACTGGGTACGTTAAATGCATAGCAGGTGTGTTACCCAGACATGGATGGTGCAGGGAGGCATTTAAAGTTCGAAGTTGCAATATTTTAGGTGGGTTTTATTTCTTTGAAATAGCAGCAAATTAATTGCACAGCGCTAAATAATATATATATTATTATTACTATATATATAATATTAGGTGCTCAGCAGGATGCTGTTTCCCTTCCCACAGGAAAATGTGAATTTATATGATGGCTCTGCGCTCCCAAGGCACGTTAGAGCCAGGAGATCTACTGAGCACGAGACACACACGGTAAAGACCCCGTTTCACCGCGGTGGCTTCGGTATAGCCTGTGTGCAAGAGCAGAGCCACCAGCGTGATCCAGGAGGAAGCGGTGACCCTTCCTTATCGGATCCATCACAGGTTCGTCCCCCTGGTGCCCCAGGAGCTTGGAAATCCCCGTCTGGATCCGTGGTGAGTGAAGACCCCATACCAGGGTGTCTTCAAACAGATGGAGGCAAGGGGAACCCCAGTTGCCCACTTGTGCAAAGTCACGATGAATGTAGAGGGGGGGTGAAAGGTTAGTGATAAATATTAATAAATAAAGCCAGAAACAGCTGCAGAAGAAGCTGTTTTTCTTGGCAGAGCAGATTGTTCTCCCTGTATCTGGCAAGGGAAATGTGATGCTCGGAAAACAGAAGTGGGGAAAATCAAACTTAATCAGTGAAGGAACACAATAACCTGGTTCATGAGGAAAGCAGCATAACTGAAGGATGTTTTATGTCCTGAGATTGTAGAAGATATTTGTATGTGTGTTTAAATGTGTAAATATATGTGTGTGTTTATAAACAGATACATCTCTGTATGTATATACCTGCACAATTACATTGCCGACTTTAACAAAATATGCCAGAAATTGAAAGTGCAAAGAATTGATTTTTACAAAATTTAAGACAGAAAGATCTATTTCCAGGAGTTAAGGATGAAAAATTCTGAACAACAGATTTTCCCCTGAGTTTGAACGAATTCCTTTGAAAGCGGTGAGTGACCCTCACCCTGTGTTCCCAGGAGGAATGGCAGCACTGAGCTGAGATTGTCCATGCCATGAGAAAACACATCTCTTCTCATAGCCCTCTGTAAAGGGCCAGGATTAAGGTGGGACATCTGTGCCATTGGCAAAAGCCCAGTACTGAGGCATTTCTTGGTTCACGGACCCTGGCAGCCCATATGCAACAGACAGCACCAAGTCTCAGATGTCCCATCCGGGCTGGAGTAGATCAGAAGGAACCTGGAGGCCACCCTATATCCAGCCAGGGGCACTTCGATGGGGGTCTCATGATCCCTGGTAACACACGGCTTCCCTACGAGATGCCTCCAGCCTCTCCACTAGCTGCCTAACATCTTGCTGCTCAGAGATGTCTTTTCCATGGCTTAGGGGCGAAACGTTTCTCCAACGGCTCTCCCACTTTCCTCTTTTCTTTTTCAATTCAAGGCATACCCAGGTCCTCATCACCCGAGGAGAATTAAGGTACAGCATTCATGTTGTGCTCCACTTATGGCAGCTGCATGCAGTGAAGACGCAGCTGGTTCTTTCTCCATCACGCTGCATCCCAGCCCTGTTCTGTACCTGCTTTTTTTTTCTTACAGAAGGAGGAAACTGGCCCAGCAGATCCACCTTCCCATGGCCAAAAGGTCAGTTCTTTTGTTTCGCCTTTTAGTGCAGATACCCAACAGCGCTGGGGAGAGGCAGGGTGGTGATCCATCTTCCCAGAGCAGTCTCATTTGGAGGCTGAGGAATCACGGGTGAAAATTGGCCAGGCTGGTGGGTTCAAGGGGTAGTAATCAACAGTTTAGGCCATTGGTAATGAGCAGAGATCCCAGGCTTGATCCAAACATGGGTTTTGTGGGTTGGGGATCCTTAGTCCCTCCTCTGTGAACTTCTCCCATCTCCCTTAAACTCATGGCATCTTTTAACATCTGCAGTAGCCTAGGGCAGGGAGACCCTCAGCTTACCATTCATATCTGGCCCTTACTCTGCAATTTATGTTTTCTCTCTCTGCATTTCCACTGCACGGGATAGGAGGATAGGAGGTCAGGGACATCCCCAACCTGGTTTGGGAATGCAAGTGGTGGAAATGAGGGGTTCCTCCATAGAGGTTTGCCAAAAGCTGATGTAGGAACAAGGGCAGCACCCTCCTGGTCCAAAGCGGGAAGGAAAAAATGTAGCAATGCATGTTTGCAATTGAAGATGTTGCCTGTTGTTTTCCAGGGAGAAATGGGAGCTCCGGGAGCCCGTGGAGACAAAGGAGAAAAGGTAGCGATACCGCTTTTCTGGCCTGCGCCTCTGAGAGCAGGAAAATGCTCCCTGTGCTAAGAGGGTCTGGAAAGGGAGAGGCAGCTGGAGACGTGCTGATGGAGAGGACATTCAGGGTCTATGGCAGACTGTGCCGATGTAAATTGGGATTGCTGCAGTCCCACCTTTGTCCCTGAACTTGGCTGTGTGTTTCTGTTCCCTCCCTTCCAGCAATGCTAACACGCATCTGCAGGCGCTCAGGAGTAAAAGCAAAAATTCAGGGTTTTTCCCTGACGTTCATTTTCTGCTGGATCAGTGAATTAAACCAGGTGACAGACAAGCAAAAGCCAGCCCCGGCACGAGGACAGGGATGGAGGAAGGGCCACACAAAACACCATTTCATGAACACTTTTGGCAGCAAAGGCTTATAGGGACCAAATGGCAGATCTGGGGTGGTGGGACCCAGATATTCAGGAACAAGGCAGGGTTCTTGTTAAAAGGCACGGCCCGATGGGGAAGGGGGACTTTGCATGGGCTACCGTTTGAACACCGGTGTGGTGCAGCGTCCTGGGGACACAGGCATGAGAAGGGAGGGAGGAAGGGGAGGTGGCTGGAATATGGATGGTTTTTGTCTTGCAGGGGCAGCCTGGGGAGATGGGAGAACCTGGAGAAAAGGTGAGCTGTGGAGTCGGTACCAGCAGCTGGAGCAGGACAGCGTTACCAGCTAAGTGGCCCAAATCCAGCACTGGAGATTGCCATAGTCATACTGGGTCAACCCAGTACTCCATCTCGTTCCTAGGAGAGTGTGGCTCTGTGTTAGGGCATTTGGCTCTTCCCCAGTCACCAGCCGCTGCCCACCTCCTCTGGGGAAAAGAGGTGGAGGTCAGAGGGACCGGTTGCTCCATGCTGCCGTAGGCTATGAGCACAACTGGAAAACTTTGCTCTTTCTCAGGGTTGCACTGAGGCGGAACTTCACGTGACCTCTCACACAGGCTTGGTAACTCTCTCTTTATTTCACAGGGCATCAAAGGAGACAGAGGTGAAAATGGTCAAAAGGTAAAGAACAACCTTGGTACCACAGTCAGGGGTGTCTCTTCTTCCACTGTGAGAGCTTGCCTCCTGCTCGCCCTCCTCCTTTTGCCATACCTAGCCTCCCCATCTCAGGGGGAGCTGTCCAGGTAACCTCCTGAGATGTGGGCTCAGTGTGGCCAATCACTCGCTGGGGACCCAGTATCTCTCTGTTGATGAGGGAGGGACTCCAGATGGCTCACATAGACAGGACACCCACCTTATAAATGAGTAATGTCAGAAGATGAGAGTCTCGGCCAGAGTCCTCTGATACCATCTCCAGCAATATTCCTGCAACTCAGCTCCCTATTTTCTATAGCTCCCTCTCAGCAGCTTTGTCTCTCCAGGTCAGATAAGGCTTCCCATCATCTAGAGGATATGTGATGGTCACTGAGGGTTCTGTAGAAACCCTCAATGTAGGATCAGCTCTGAGGGACCTCAGCTGGGTGTCCAGGGAGCAGCATGAAGCAAGCTCTCATTTTGATGGGCCCACAGTGGAAGGAGTGATCTTGATTTTTCCTGACCTTATTTTCTTCACAGGGAGAACCAGGAGTTGGGTTCAGAGGTCCCATTGGTCAGGCTGGGCCACCTGGATTTAAGGTAAGACTTTCTTCTCTTCTAGATAGGATCTCACTTGTTTTTTTCCGGGTCTTTCTCTTTATAGTCCTTGCTTTCCACCACTGGTGGGGAGCACAGAACTGGCTTGGGCTACAAAGATAAAGCACCAAAGCCAGTCCCAGCCTGGGAAGGCAGGAACACCATCACATGGATCTGGGACAGAGGGAGTGCTCTGTGTCCTCCAAAGGGCTATTTCAAAGCAGGTGAGGTCCAGAGGGTAAATATCATAGAATCATAGAATCATAGAATGGTTTGTGTTGGAAGGGACCTTTAAAGGTCATCTAGTCCAACGCCCCTGCAATGAGCAGGGACATCTTCAACTAGATCAGGCTGTGAAATATGGCTGTGAAAAAATCCAGGGAATTGTGGTCTCAGCAGAGATGCGTTTCTGTGATCCCTTGGGATGTTGAAGGTCTGCAGGGTTTGAATTCACAGGAGAGCTCTGAAGGTCTATAGGTAAGGTAAGGGCTCCCCGCTTAGCAAGACATGGTACAGCCCTTTCTCCAGCCCTAGGACTTCTTTTATGGACCAGGGCTGGAGGGGGTGGCCTCAATTCTGTGTACTGGTCATGTGAATTCAAGGAGACACCCCAGGCTTTCTCCAGGACCTTTAGGGGGGGCATTTAATCCCACCTAAGATCCAAATTCCTTGTGATTCACTCAACAGGGTGAGCCAGGGGCCCCAGGACCTCCAGGAGCTCAGGGCATCCAGGGTATTCATGGCAATGCCGGCACCCCCGGGTCACAGGGGGACAGAGGGGCTCCAGGTCTGCCCGGGATGCCAGGACAGAAGGTAGGTGGTGTGCGGTGAGGGGACAGCATGTGTTGTGTTAACCACCTTAAGGCGAGAACAATGATGGCCCTACTGAGACTGTCTACGCCACGTCACCCACCACTGTGGGTCAAGCCCCCACCTATCCAGGTCTCCAGACCCTGAGCCTATATGTAGTCAGTGAAGAGAAGCAGGAGCAAAGCCTGGTGGCAAAAAGAGGGGTAACAGCATTTATTAGATCAACTGATGTTGTTGGGAAAAAAACAGGCCAAAAGATTTGGTACAGGGGGATGTCCTTTAAGTTCAAAAATAAAAAAAGCAGTGGAGCTCCAAGCAAGGTGGGGACCTATTGTTCTTCTTTTAAATTTAGTGATGTGACTTGATGAGATGACAGGGAAGAAAAGGGATGGCGATACCACAGGGGATATCAGCAAGGGGTTTGGGGGTCATTAGCCCCTGGGAACAGACAGAGCAATGGGTAAGTCTCGTTGCAGGGACATGGAGGCTTAGCTGGAGGTGGGATGGGGGACAGCAATGTGCCTAAACTCAGAGTCTCGGTGTAGCTGGAATCCCCTCTCCTCAACAACAAGAGGCCCACACGAGGAGGCCATTCCTCCTGCTTGCTGCCAGTGCAGGGAACACCCGGAGGCGCCTGGTCCTGCTTTCTGTCTGGATGGGAGAAAGCAGGACCTTTCCCATCAGGGTGTTCTCCTCCTTAAAGGATTTTGTTTTCAAGGGGGAGCGTGGAAAGAGAGGCCGGAATGGATTTGCTGGGCCCCCAGGACCATCAGGATCCCCAGGAAATGAGGTGACTTTTGTACATTGCCCCTGTGTCTTTTGAGCAGCAGAGGGATGGCTGGGGGAGAGGTTGAGGTCCTGGTACCTGGGCTGGGTGTGCTTTCACCCTCTTGGAGCACTGGGACAGGAGATCATTGAGGACTTGCAAAGCTAAGTCCTCCCTTCTGTTTTGTTTTCCTTGCCCTCCAGGGGATTCCCGGGACACCTGGACCCAAAGGCAACAAGGTCAGTGCCAACCTGCGAGGCAGGTCACAAGTAGCTGAAATCCTGGAGTGGCAATGGGACAGCCCACTGCCCTCCCCTGGCTCCTTATCCCTGACCCCATCCAGCTACTTCATCCCTCTTTCACCCTCATGCCCTTCTTCCCCATGGTTGCTGGAGCATCCTCCAGAGAGGGCAGCAGAAAACCAATGGAAGTGAGTCTCTTGACTCTTTCTGTGACTTTTAAATCATGGTCAAACTAATCAGCAATCATGTGATGTGGTGTCCTTGCTCCGAATGAGACCTCTGGGATTCTCTGATCTGCAGGGAGAAATCGGTGTTGGAGCAGCTGGCCCGAGAGGTCCCCGCGGACTGCCTGGCCCCCAGGTAGGTCCCTCCATAAATGTTCCTGCCTTGGCTTCTTGCAGCCTACCCTATTTTTGAGGCAGCTTTATACCATCAGCCCCCACTCACCCATCTTAGAAGATGCCTAAAGGGCCGATTTCAGAGCCCTCCTCAATTTTTCACTAGCCAGATTTGGAGGTGATGGACACTGCTATGTCCAGCTGGACCTGGTACTGACCAAAATCTGTCCACAGGTCACAATTAGCATCCCCTCCATAATTAGACACCCTCAAGCATTACAGATCGCATTGGTCAACTGCATGGCCAAGTGAATCCTGCCCCACTGACTGTGTTGGCTGTGCTTTCACTGGCTAGATGGGAGCGTTGAAGTCAATATCTACACCCCTACATCTATGTGTTTTAATCCTAGCAGCTTGGTGAGGAACCACCTCGGTTTTGTAGTTTTGAGGATGCTACCTGCAAGCTCGTTCCTTCAGAAATCTGCCTCCAGCTTTTTTATCCTCATTCCTCTCTTCCCTCCCATTGTCCTGGCAGAGGGAAAGCAGCCCCCATCATCCTTAGGGCAGCAACGTTCACTTTTCCTCACGCTGCTGAGAAGTTTTGGTCTCCTCCTGTCAAAGACCCCAGGGAGACACTCTTGAGTCGTAATCAGAGGCCATGTTTCAATTTGTTGCTTCTGTGGCTGTTTCATGAATAAACTGATTTTATGCTGCAATCCATTTAGACAAACTCCCCATCTGCCAGCAGAACTGTTTAATGAGGCCCCTGAGACAAAACACTTAATGAGAATGTCAACAGCTGTGAAAGGTCTAGGGTAAACCTCGCTCAAGCTTCATTATCTGAAGGAAATGATGAAATAATGTTTCTGCTCTTCTGACTCCAGCATAAATCTGGAGTGAATCACAGAATCTCAAATTACATTGGCTTTATATGAGAGATCTAAATTTGGCCTCACAGGATGATGCCTAAGTCTAGGCATCTTAAAGACAGGTAAGTCTTGTAGGATCTACCTAGGGAGGTCATAAAAGGACTTCATAGACCCACCAGCAGAGCTATCCCTTGTAGCAAGGTTTATAAGGAGCCAATAGCACACTTAAAGGGAGGCTCAGAACAAGGTTTGCAGCATCTGGAAACCACAGCTGGGCATGAAGGTAAGCCTCACGTCGGTCTCCAAAGGCGCAAGTTACTGTTGAGCAGTTGACTGGTGGCCTCTTCCTTCTGAAAGTCAATGGTATGAGTTCCAAATGAATTCCTGGCTGCCTTATTTATTGTGGTGAGTCCTGCTGAAGTCATGTTCAGCAATGAGTTATGAATGTGCAGAAAAGCTCCTGAGCCCTCTAATCAGGGGAAGGAAATCCCTCTGTCCTGAGAACACCTCAGACCTCCGTCCATTGTTGCACATGCCTTTGTCAGATATAGGTACATCTTGGGGAGGGACACACCAGGTCATCCAGCCTCAGATGGCTTCTTCTGAACTAGTCCTACCAGACCCTCTCTATACCAACACCTTTTTGGAGTGATTTAAATCATGCTAAATCAGGTGCAGGTCATCTCACAAATGCCTGTTTTGCTCAGGGACTGAGGAGAAGCTGAAGCTTGAAACTTCAATCTGACCGAAGCATTATTCTCTAAACACTGCAGTGTCTACCTGCAGTGACATGTGGATGATCTCAAGCCTTTTAGGCCCTTTGATCCAGATCCATAGGAGCATTAAGGCACCTAATCCTGATGGAGGTATAAGTGAAGAGGTTGGAGAACTCCTTCGAGGATCTGGGCTTCTGCATGCTTAATTCCTGTATCCCCGGTGGGAGGGTTTGCAGAGTTGGGACTGTGTGTGTTGCATTTCTCTTTGCTGATGGCCATCACTACCCCTCTCCATCCTAACAGGGTGACGAGGGCATCATGGGAGTCCGAGGCCCCGCTGGCACGATGGTGAGTGTTAAAATAGCACGGAGGGCTGATTTTACGGCACGGACAACAGTGGGCCCAGGGCTGGCAAAATCCCCATGAGCAATGAAAAAAATAAAATGGGTTGATGCTTTCAGTGGAAAATAGAGACTTTGGGAACCTGAATTCCGATGTTGTGTTGGGATGAGTGGGTGTAAATCCTGTAGGCAGCTGTGAGACATAAGGTGTCATGCAGAGCACAATTGCTTTATGCTCTTGTCCATTTGGCTGGCTCATCTACAGGCTGCTTTTGAAGTCCTCCTGAAATATCACTCCCTCTCTGTTCTTCTTCGTCAGGTCTGCTTGCCTGTGTGAGTTTCAGGGTCTTGTTCTGTTGTAAATTCCCTTTTCACTGAGTCAGGGGAAACGCAGATCACAGTTGTTATTTCGACAAACACCTTTTTATTTATTAGGCTGTTATCTCTAATGGAATGAATTTGTTATTACAAGCAAGATGGGCCTTTATGAAGTTCCTCAGAAGGCCAAGGGTGGTTGCAGTACCAGATTTCATCCTGGGATCTCATCCCTGAAGGGCTGATCCTCAGCAAGACTGGCCCTTGCACCACAAAGGCTTGTAAGATGATGTGTCCCAGTGGTCAGAGCAGCAGCGCAGGGCACAGTGGGGTGGGAAAGACCAGGTTTTGTGCCCTTTGGGATGTGTCTGTGTTCTATCTCCTCCTCATCCATCCTGTCCATGCCCACCCCTCTGATGAGCTGCCAGTTCTGGAGATGGAAGGTGCCACCTCTCTGCATATTCATGGAAGGTCGCTGGTCCCCAGTTTTGCAAACGGGTTACACCTGGGGTGACCACCATGGCTTTTCAGCTCTCCAGGTGTGGTTCCCATCCTGTTTCTGTCTTCAGGGGCTCCAACCTGCCCTGGGGATCCCCATCACCCCCACCTATGAGGAGCGCTCCAAGAGCAACCCTTCCTCTATGCTTTCTGAGAGGTGGGGGCTGCATCTTGTTAATATTAAGGGTACAAAAATCACAGTACATGGCTTGCAAAATGGGGGAAGTTGGCTAAATTTATACATCCACCAAGAGATCCTGAGTTGTGCCCAAGACTCAATGGTGGGCAGAAGCTTAAGGCTAAATTTGCTCTTTGCACCAGTGTGATTCACTTCTTAAATTGCTCTCGGGGGCAAGGAAAGCAAAGAGAGGCTCCTGTGCTGGTCCCACCAGCAGCTTCTCCATGGTGGAGCCCATCCTTGGAGGCAGCTCTGCCTTCAGGTGGAGGCTGCTCTTTCCTAACACCTTCCCCCACCGATATTTATCTTCACATCCTGTTTTATGTTCTTGCAGGGTCTAAAAGGCTTCCCGGGTGTGAAAGGCGAAAGAGTAAGCAACAGTCATCTTATCTACACAGTGCCTGTGGAGGAAAGCACCGTTGTGGGGAGCCTTTCCCTGCAGCAGCCCTTGCTGCTGATGCCCCTGTTAAAACAGTGGGGATAATCCCAGCATCTTCTGGAGGTGGATTGGGAGGGGATCTCGATCAGTGTGTGGAAATGTGAAGTGGCATTAGCAGCCCCCTGTAATGGCTGGGTTGAGATGAGGGTGCATGGTGTCTTTATGCATGCCTAGTTGTTTTTGGAAGGAAATATGGGAATTTGGATAGAAAGGGATGCCTAGTGTGCTCTGGTCGATCCCCGAATGTGTAGGGCTGGAGGAATGGGGCTGGGGAGCAGATGTCCTGCAGCATCAGCAGGACAATGACTGACCACCAGGCAACACATACCCCTTCATTTGTACTGGTGAGCAGGAGTCCCCTCGGTCTCCTTCTGCTACATCCCACTTGCAACCCTTGGAAAGTGTGGTACTGAGAAGAGCAGATTTTGTCCCAAATGTCACGGATGTGCCATGGGACACCGGGGGAGGGATCCACATACAGCTCTGCCACTCAGAAGCAGTTCAAGTGCAGTTTTAAAACCTGTCTCTACTCTCCTGTCCCCACCTGGTCCTTGCAGCCTCCCCCTTCTCCTGCTGTCACCACATCATTCTTGAGCACTGGAGAAGGTTATGAGATGCCATCAGGAATGAGTCCTGCCCTTTCAGCCTCATAGGCCATGCCCATTATACAAAACTTCCAGGAGCAGCTAATATTTCATATGCTCTCAGTAAAGCATGCCCGATTTGAGGTTGAAAGTTGGGAAATCCTATATTATATAGGATGCCTTCTCATCCTAGACATCGTGTAGGCACATCCCTGCAGCATGGACATGCTACATCCCGTTGGGAGGTCGAAATCCAGCAAGAGCTCCACATCATGAATGTGCTGAGCATGGAGTCAGGCCAACCACTTCAGTCTTTATTTTTTTGTAAATGCAATAAATTCTAGTTGTGCGCAATCTCTTGTGGTAAGCTAATCATTTTGCAGAGTGCCCAGAGGAACTGATTTCCAGCTGTGATAGATCTTTGTGGCTTGGAGTGTGAATCAATGGACTGAGCAACACAAGACGAGTGAGTAAAAAGGGAATCACTCACTGTCTTTTTTTCTTTCCTGTGTTCAGGGTGATCGGGGACTTCTGGGACCCAAGGGAGAAAGAGTAAGGACATTCCAGATTGTGGCTTTCTGGGGCAGATGGGGTAAAAGGTTTTCAGGATTTTATAGCTACCAGTGAGCAGATGGACAGTTATTTAAATGAGTCAGTGATCTTACAAGGTAGAGGCATAAATGGTAAAAAATATTTCTATTTTTTCAAATATCTGGGGTCTTAGTGATTTTATAGGATTCATATCATTACATGTGGGTGAGCGTAGCCCACCCAGCGTGGAGCGCTGAGCAAGGATCCCAGATGATGGTGTGCAAATGCCTTTCATCGAAGAGAACTTTAAATCCTACCTTCGATCCATGGTGGTGTGTACACTGCCATCCATGTGCATGCATCAAGATCCCATTGCCAATGAAATCTTCAGGATTTGAAGGGCCTTATGTGTGCTTCTCTGTGTCCCTGCTCAAGCATCTGGCCACCCCAAAGGTGAAGAAGTTTTTCCTTCTGTCTAATAGGAGTTTCCCTTGTTGCAACTTGTCCTTTCACTGTGTGCCTCCAAGAAGAGCCTGGATCCATCCTCTCTACATTGTGCACCCATGTAGGGAGTGGAAGACAACACGTAGATGCCGCCCTCCTTCTCAGGGGTTTCCACCGGGTTCTATCTACTTTGCTGATGCCATCCTCGCACTGGACACACTGCTCCGGATTGAGCTTGCGTGATAGTTTTGACGGGATCCTACAAAACAACCACCAAAAAAGTCATTTTTGCAACTATTTGCTGGGGCATGAAAATGCCTCCTGTGAATTAAGGGAGGAAGAAAATTTCCACTGATTTTGGTATAACCAGCTCACCCCGAAGCATACCGCAATCTTAAAAAGCCTGAGCTGCCTCATAGCAGGTACTGCGAAAATAACTCTGTGAGCACTTCTGGAAAATGTACAGAAAATGCTGAACTTCTGCCCAGTGTTTTGTTAACTTCCTTCCTGGCTGAAATGGCTTGTTAGAAAATGAGTTTTAGAAAACCTACATGATGATTCTGCCTTTGAGTCACGCAGTATTAAATGATTAAGGCCGATTTGTCTCTGAGGAAGCTACTTTCAAAGGGAACTCGCTCCAAAGATGAATCAATTCTTAATCTGCTTCGTGAAGAGGCCCCAAAACACTTTCCAAGCTGAAGGAACGTGTAATGCATTTTTCAAAGAATACCTTAATAAAATATAAGGTGGAGTGCGAGGTAAAACGGGGGGGGGAGGGAATAATTGGCTAGGGTTTGTTCCACGTGATTGCAGCTTAACTTTCTTTCTAACTCTCCCGTGATCAATACAGGATCCCAGGGCCTGTGCTATGCATTGGAATAAACTACAGGATCTTTATTCTCCCTTTTGTCCCCAAAATTGATTGAGCACCATCCCATCCCCATTAGAGACCTCCCAGAGCAGGAAAGCAGGAGGGTATATTAAGCCAGAATTTGATCAGGGTCCTGTGGTGATGGTGATGTTTGGACAAACTGCAAAAGATTGTCAAAGTTTGGGGAATATTGATTGATGCATGGTTGTTAAGACTCCAGCAGTAAGGCACAGTCACCCTGAACAGGGATGTTTGCAACACTGAAGAGAGTTGGTGTAAAGGGAACCCTTTTCAAATGGGCTACAGTTGCCCATTAGAAGGTGGCTTCAGCCCTCCTCCCTCCGAACTATGGACGGCATCACCATTTTGGAGACACAATCATCGCTTTGCCAGAGCAGAGCCATTTCTTGCATGGGAATAGCCTTGTCGCAGGTTCTTCACTCTCTGAGGAACAAAATGACCTTCCTCAGCTGCTGAGCTGACAAATAGACTTGGCACGGATGTGTCCATGGGGTTACTACATGCCTGTAGCTATTATCTCTCTTGGGATGACAGTTTGGGAGTCTGACCCTCCAAAACTACCTCTGAGGGGTACCCTAAGTGCCACTCCTCTTCCTCAGCTCCAACTCTGTGTCCATAAATCAGGACACCATGAGTAGACCAGTTCACCATCCTGCCTATGGCCAGCTCTCACACCTGGGAAGAGACACAAACCTTGACATCCTGAGTGACATACATTGACGAAGGAGCCAAGTCACCATGTCAGATATGAACCTATCCCACCACTGACAGCCTTGGATCAGGAGTTGAACCTCGGGGTCATGCCGTTCACAGCTCCATTTCCAGTCATGACATCTAGCCTAGGGTAATGCCAGTGGGCCCCAGCATTTTTTTGAGCAAGATGTCACTATCAAACCTCGGGACTTCTTGTAGTTTGCTGTGCATGTTCATCATCCAGCTTTTAGTTAAGGACAGACTAACCTTAATGATTAATGTTGTGCTGTGGAGCATATGTGGCTCCGGCATATGGACCACAGTTTGGGAAATGCTTCTCTTCATTGCAGATGTGTGAATTACCATTTTGCCAATCATAGCAAGTACGGTTCCCTCCAGTGGGACCCATGAGTTCATGTGTCACCTGGTGTCTACATCTCTCTGTGTCTCCTTTCTCTAGGGTGAGCCCATGACTATTTTTGGACCCCAGGGCTATAAAGGCAGTAAAGGAGATCCCGTAAGTTTGATTCTTATCGACTTTTTAAGGTGTCCCTTCACCACTGTTGGTGGCATCAGCACCAAGTACAGCTTGGGATAAGCACTGAGAACCAGCACTCTGGTCCTGAGCCAGTGGCTGAGAGCTGGGTCCTTCCAAGAGAGAGGCACAATCCACTAATTTCTCTCTTACCTTCAGGGTGAACAGGGCCTGCCAGGTTTTGATGGAGACAAAGGCGAGAAGGGAGAGGATGGGCCTGTAGGAGAAAAGGTATGAACCTCCCGATGCAATGCAGAGAGACAGCAAAAGGTCACTGGTTGTGTGAGGAAGGGACAGATATCTCTGCATCCTCCCTTCCCACGTGCCTGCTGGAAAACACAATGCAAGGACACACTCGCCGAGCTCTTACCACAGAAAGGGAGAGGAGGATGCTGGGCTGGGGCTTGGGAACATGATACACATCCAGTTTACCAGGTAGTTTATCAAGTCTGTAGTTTTGGGACCATGCCTGCGGTACAGGATCACTCTGGGAAAAGTGACCATTCAATTGCTGCAGCACGGTAAGAGTCTCGCATCTCCCTCTCCCTCCAAGAGCTGGCCATGCTACTTCAAACCCTGCAGCTCTTGTGACATGTTTGGTAAGGCTTGGTTGGTTCCTCTGTTCCTGTTCTTCACACAGGGCTGTCCCCTGGGTGGTGGCAGAGCGAGTCGCCTGCTCCTCTGTCTGCCTTTGCTCTTTGAGAGCACCCTGTGGAGGTCTCAGGTCTCGGGTCACAACCCATCACCACTTCACTGGGAGGAATCACGTAACTCTCCCACTCTCAGACTGAGTCACAGATTAAATCTCCATGTATTAATCATCCCTATTTTCATATTACGTTAATGTTTTTTGCTCCAGAAGTCTGACCCAGGACGGAGACTCTGCTGAATAAATAGAAGTATCTACAACGGCAGCGTCCCTATCTGAGCTAGATATCCAGCTCCTGTTATTTCCCATGGGGACCTATATAATCCGTGTAGCTCAGGGTGGGAATTGCCTGACCCAGTGGGGACATCTCCCTTGTGAAGGGGGAAGTCTTGTCCTTACCACAACTAATTGCACTGATTAGGTCCCCAGTGACTGCAAAGGAAACCCATGGAGAAGCTCCCGTGGGTGGTACCTGTTTATCTGGTTTTTTAAGTCAGATGAAAACTCATACATGATATCTGTCAGATTGCTTCCTAATAAAAAAATAATACGTAAGCATCTCCTAAAGCAAGAACACCTCTTGGCCAAATATCTGAGTGACTTTGAATGGAGCCCCAAAGTAGTATCTCCACCACCAGTAAGTCCAGCAGGGTCTTGTACTTGAGTGTTTGCAAGGAGGCAGCTCATCCAGAGGCTCTGAGACCCTTTTCTGCTTGTTTTCCTTCAATCCCCACCACTGGGCACCAACACTCTTATAGAACAGTTTGCTGAGGTTTCTGCTGAGCTGTTCTGCAGCTGGTGGCTTTCTTCCCAAGCACTGGCTGCCATACAGACCTTTGAGGTCCCTGGGGCTGAAGTCTGCTATAGAAATGGTGGTTTTTGTCATCCTCTTTGCCATCTCCATGGGTTCCTCTACTGGTCTCTCTCTGGTGGGGGGTGTCACTTCAAAAGCAGTAGGTACTTAAAATGTATTTGACAGGGATTTTAAAATTTTAGGGAGTCAAAGGTGAAGCTGGCTCCAAGGGAGTGATGGGGCTTTTCGGAACAAGAGGACCAGTGGGGCAGAAGGTGAGTACAGTGAGCACCTATGTTAAGGCATCCTCTTCAAGAAGTGATGTGCAAAATCCCTTCACAGTTTTCTCACAGAATATAATTCTGCATTCCCTCTCCAAAATTGCTGATTGAAATGTTATGGGGCTACCAGAGAGCAGAAGCAGCTGCACTTTTCCACAAGAGCCCTAAAGGTTTCTCCCATTTTATAAAGCAGCAGAGTTCCCTGGCATCTTTCCTGGGCTAAAATAGTCAATAATGACTCGCTGAAATGTCAGTATTTTGGTGTGAGGTGTGAACTGCTCTCTAAACTCCGGTTATAGTCAATGGAGATGTAGGGCTCCATTCAGTTGCCCAGCTGAGATGTTTGGGGTGTCCTACCTGCCCCCTCCAGCTGCTGCTGCAGGCTGGTCCCCGAAGGTCCCTTTGCCTCCTTTCCACAGCTGTAGGTATCTCCTATAGCAATCCCCATTTCCAGATGAAGTGCAGCTCTTCCCCATGGTAACTCGTCACCGCTTTCCTTGCAGGGGGAGCCGGGAGAACCAGGCTTGCCAGGCTCTGCCGTGAGTTGGAGCATGTTTCTCTGCCTTTGAGAGTCTTGGGCGCGGGGCTGGGCTTGCACTGCTGGTCCTCTCCCCACAGCCACATGTGTGGGTTGCGGGGTGGGATGAAGCGATGCTGGCTCGGTGCTGCTCCACAAAGCCAGACGTGGGCAGGGGGTACCACAGCCAGAGGTATGTTTTAATGGGATGTTGCATTTTGCATTAAGGAGCACATGAAATATGCATTAATTTATTATTTTTTAAAGCCTTTAGTGTATTAGGGGGCATTGCCAGACATGAACAGATGATGTTTCATGTTCAAATGGCTTAAGAATTGTGACTATAGGTTGTATATCGCATGAGAAATGTATATAACCTTAAGAGACTGGACTACAAGTGACTATTCTCAGCACTCTGTGGGTGCATGTTGCTGGCCAGAAGGAAAACAGTTATGCTGGAGGACCTGGATAATCTGAGTTCACCTTGTTTCCTAACAAATTGCAATTGGGGGGGAAAAAAAAAAAAAAAAGCAATTTTGGTTTGCAGAAGTGTTTACATGCCTTTGAACTTCACCGTTTCACCTGGAAGAAACCCCAAGCGAAAAAAGGGTCTCCAAGGTTGTCCAAAGTGAAAAAAGTCCCCACTGATTTCTTTTCATCTGGGAAAGGAAGGAATAGGAAGGGAGGGAACACCAAAAGGTGACTGGGACTTTTTCTCAGGTCGTGGAAATACAAGCATGTTCGGTTGTTTTATTGCAATAAGAAATAGCCGTATTTTCTTAACCTATTCCCCAATTATGCCTCTTTGTGTGTGAGTGAGCAATTCTCAGCAACTATCTGTTGCTGTGAAGGCTCCACAGCCGTTCAGCGCTGCCCACTGATTACTGGTCACGGTGTGTAACTATTTACAAGCCCATAATCCAGGCTGGCAATTGCTCACTGAGAAAAAGGCCCTCGTGCAATTAAGTATTTCAACCCCTGTCGAATTGTAAACAACCTTCTGACCACTTTGCCAAAGCGATGAGGCTGTAACGTGTTGTAAGACCTCAGCGTCTGGGATCACCGCACGTAGGCATTGGATCGAGTGCATTTTTGAAATTGCTTTGTAGTGAACGCCTGAATCCATAGGTGACAACCAGCAGTAGTGCAGGAGCAGAGCGAAGACGTTTGTTGAGGCTGCTGAGTGCAAAGGAAGCACAGCTGGACTCCACCATCCTGGCCAGCAACCATCCAGTCATGGCTGGATGATGTGCTGTTTTCTACTGGCACCCACGGGGATCGGCCCATAATACAGTTAACTACCAGAAAGTGGTGTCCTGTCAATTAATATTTGAGGAAAGCTAAGTAATCTTTCTTTTGGAAATATTTAGGGATTCTGCTGGTGCAGGTTATTGCTATCTGTGCTGTGCTTGGAGCTAGACTGAGATAATAGAGCTTGGTTTTGGTCCTTCATTAAATTTCTAAAATTGCAAAAGTCAGATCAGAGCTGCGGCCGTGTTGGAAGAGCCGTGATATACGACATCCTGAATGAAATTCATCTGACCTCAGGTTAGATGTCTGCCATGTTCAGTTTCCACATCCGAGCGAGCCGTGCTTAGACTTGTTTTATTGGCAGCTTTAGGGTACTCTTAGAGCATGATTCACATCATCTATTTCAGACACCTGTGTTAGGATGCGACATCCTGATGTGACTTTGTTCTTCACAAACCCAGGTCTCACTTTATCTTCTAAGTGCTCACAGATACTTTGATTATTTTTTTCCCCAAGTTATTCTGGGGAGGTAGGCTAGGCTACCTCATGTATCATTCCCCAAGTCCCCTTCTCCCCTTTTCTTGAAGACAGACACTACTTGGTCCAGTCTACCTGTACCCAATCTGTCGTATGCAAAGTCTTAAAGGTAATGGCTAGCAGTTCTCATTTTCCTTCAGCTCCCTCTAATTCCATCTTTCATATCCACAAGTTATCATAGAATCATAGAATAGTTTGGGTTGGAAGGGACCTTTAAAGGCCATCTAGTCCAACCCCTCTGCCGTGGGCAGGGACATCTTCAACTAGATCAGGTTGCTCAGAGCCCCGTCCAACCTGACCTTGAATGTTCCCAGGGATGGGGCATCTACCACCTCTCTGGGCAACCTGTGCCAGGGTTTCACCGACCTCATCGTAAAAGATTTCTTTCTTATATCTAGTCTGAATCTCCCCTCTTTTAGTTTCAAACCATTCCCCCTTGTCCTGTCGCAACAGGTCCTGCTAAAAAGTCTGTCCCCATCTTTCTTACAGGCCCCTTTAAGCACTGAAAGGCCGCAATAAGGTCTCCCCGGAGCCTTCTCTTCTCCAAGCTAAACAACCCCAACTCTCTCAACCTTTCCTCACAGCAGAGGTGTTCCATCCCCCTGATCATTTTTGTGGCCTCCTCTGGACCTGCTCCAACAGGTCCATGTCTGTCCTGTGCTGAGGACCCCAGAGCTGGACGCAGCACTGCAGGGGGGGTCTCACCAGAGCAGAGTAGAGGGGCAAATTTTGATCAAATTGCCACGAACTCATTGCAAAAATTTGCTAGTCCCTTTCTGTTGTGCTGAGTTCACTCTGAGTAATTTAACCAGCTTGTAAAAAGTCTCATCTGTTTACTCTTTTGGAGTTCCCAACCAAGTGACAGCATTTGTGTCTTCTCCCTGTAATCATTACCCAGAGAACTTAAATGGATCTAGTTGACTTTACAACTGGACCTCAAGGCTAGTGAGCGCATCCTTGATATTCAAGACACTCCTCCTCCTTTCTCCTCTCTTCTAAAAGCAAGCACTGCGCTTTTTTACATTGATATTTCTACCAAGCTTCACCCTTTTATATTGACATTGCAGTCTGTGTTATGCCTTTGACACTGTCTCCCACAGCATTCTCCTAGAGAAGCTGGCAGCTCACGGCCTAGACAGGTCCACTCTTCGCTGGGTAAAAAACTGGTGGACGGCCGGGCCCAGAGAGTTGTGGTCAACGGAGTTAAATCCAGTTGGCGGCCGGTCACGAGCAGTGTTCCCCAGGGCTCAGTACTGGGGCCGGTCCTGTTCAATATCTTTATCAACGATCTGGACGAGGGGATCGAGTGCTCCCTCAGTCAGTTTGCAGACGACACCAAGCTGGGTGGGAGTGTTGATCTGCTGGAGGGTAGGAAGGCTCTGCAGAGGGACCTGGACAGGCTGGATCGATGGGCCAACTGTATGAGGTTCAACAAGGCCAAGTGCCGGGTCCTGCACTTTGGCCACAACAACCCCAGGCAACGCCACAGGCTTGGGGAAGAGTGGCTGGAAAGTGCCCAGAGGAAAAGGACCAGGGGGTGCTGGTTGACAGCCGGCTGAACATGAGCCGGCAGTGTGCCCAGGTGGCCAAGAAGGCCAACGGCATCCTGGCCTGTATCAGAAATAGTGTGGCCAGCAGGAGCAGGGAGGTGATCGTGCCCCTGTCCTCAGCACTGGTGAGGCCGCACCTCGAATCCTGTGTTCAGTTTTGGGCCCCTCACGACAAGAAGGACATGGAGGTGCTGGAGCGTGTCCAGAGGAGGGCAACGAAGCTGGTGAAGGGCCTGGAGCACAAGTCTGATGGGGAGCGGCTGAGGGAACTGGGGGTGTTCAGCCTGGAGAAGAGGAGGCTGAGGGGAGACCTCATCGCGCTCTACAACTACCTGAAAGGAGGTTGTAGCGAGGCGGGTGTTGGTCTCTTCTCTCAAGTGACAAGCAATAGGACGAGAGGAAATGGCCTCAAGTTGTGCCAAGGGAGGTTTAGATTGGACATTAGGAGAAATTTCTTTACTGAAAGAGCGGTCAGGCCTTGGAACAGGCTGCCCAGGGAAGTGGTTGAGTCACCATCCCTGGAAATATTTAAAAGACGTGTAGATGAGGCGCTTAGGGACATGGTGTAGTGGGCATGGTGGTGTTGGGTTGACGGTTGGACTCGATGACCTTAGAGGTCTTTTCCAACCTTAATGATCCTATGATTCTATGATTCTATGCCTATTAAGTTGTAATCTTGATCATGTATTAAGGCTTCCAGCTCCTCTTCTTTATTTCCCGTGCTTTGTACATTAATATACCGGCAGATGAACCCATTATTCTCCCTAAAGCTCTATTATGAATATCCCTTTCTCCCTCTCTTGCCATTACTCCCTATTTTGGGTTTCCAGGGTCTACAGTTACCAGTGTGCCTTGGCCCTCTCCATCCTGGTTTGCAGTCCTCCTCACTAGGTGTACAAGTTGGAGCTCAGAGGTGTTCTTCACCTCCTCTTGTGAGCTTGGCTCTATAGTTGGCCAACAGCTCGTGGATCCTTGCCCTATAACTGAGGAAGCCAGGGTCTGTGTGGTAACACCATCCGCACAGCCATGTACTTATTCCCAGGGTGTCCTGCTTCAACTTGCCTGGAGGGTGGGAGACCCACAAAATCACTGGACCTTCTGCATTGGCTCTCAGAACCATTTCTGATGTGCTTCATTCTTCAATGCTTGCCAGAGGACATCTGCCAAAGCCCACATTGGAGCAGAGCCACCAGCATGTGAGTGAGAGGAAGGATGGGAGTAATCCAGGATTTTTTGGTCCACGCTGATCATTGAGAGCGGTGGAGCACAAGACGTGAAAGCAAATCCATACACCTCAAGACAAAGCAAGAAGCGAGAGCAAGTCAGGGGATTCTGCTTAACACTGGGACAATCAGATGTTAAATATGGCCAGTCCAGGAAGGCTGAAGGACACTCTTTTGCCACCATTACACAGCACAGTGCTATGGTCAAAACCAGACAGCACTCTGCAGGTTCTGAAAACTAAGGGATAATCAAGGCCCTATAACCCAGAGTATGGTAGGCATGGGCATGGTTATAAGCAGGAATTTGACTTTACCATAGATATTAAGAGCATAAGAGCTCTTGATATAGATAAGAGTGGTGGGTAGACAGCTCTGAAGAGGTACCAACAAGAGAGCCCTACCTCGCTCCGACGGCTGCATGGAGACTTAGGTGAACCCATATGGCATCCCAGTTCTCCTGCCTGCTGAGCAGTGGGACTTTTCAAGCCAGAGGAGTGGAATGGTGGGGTGTGAGGATCTGCCCTGGGCTTGAAAAGGGTTGCCCCTGGCCACTCAGAGTGGAAGAAGCCATCTCCTAAGAAGTTCTTGCCTTGGGAGGGTGTCTTGATGTGTCCTGAGCACTTCTGATGAGTCCAGGCTGGTCAAAGGGAAGTTAGTCAGCCAGATCTGGCCACAGATGGAAATCTCTGCCCAGGATACCTTGGAGGCTTTGCAGCAGGCTATCAGGCTGACCCATCTCTGAGATGTAGTTCCTGGACAAATGCTCATTATGGCTGTGAGGACGAGTGGCAGCTCCCACATCAAGAAAGGATTTTTTGGGGAGGGTGCTCAGGACTGCAGCAAGTAATTGTCGGCAGGACAGTCTAGACAAAAGACACAGCAGGGAAGGGATATAAACACAGATGAAACTCTGAGGTTGAGACTCCCAGCTCCTTCATATGCATCATCCCGTCAAGTATCGAGCACCGAAGGCCAGGAGGTGGGAAACCTTTTGACAGAGGTTGCAGCCTACACCATGGTTTGCAAATGCATTAGACCTTTGATGTGTGTCTTCAAACAGATTGATCCTTTTGGGGCATGCCGTTGGGGCAACATTTCTGCCGACGGGTTTCACACTTACCCAGGGTCACCCAGCTAATTCCCCAGCTCGTTCATCTGAGCGTAAACGATAAGCCTGGAGACAAGGCAGGCTCCTCCCTGGCTCCAGCCCAAAGCTTTGCAGGAATTTGTGTCTGGAAGCAGAGATCCTCGGCTGCTCAAAGATGTCTTTGCGTCACAGCCAGCGCTCAGGACTTATGACTAAGCCTCTGCGTTGCTGTGCCTTCGTGGTACCTGGTGTTAAATGAAACCTGTTCCAGCAACACTTTATTAACAGAACCAAATAGCAAGAGCCATTTCCAGTACTCCACCAGTAATTGCCTTTAAACTGCCTCTTCGCTAGCTTTTATTGCTCAGCCTTTATTTGCCTGGCAGAACACGGAATGTAAATCTGAGGGAACAAATTTCCATTCAGCTTCTTTCCCTTGCCTAGTGCTTAAACGTTTTCCTCTTCCTCTCTTTTTTTTTTTTAATTCCTGTTCCATCTTTTTCTTGTCCGGGGTGCAGATGGCCTTGAAAAGCATCACCTCTCTGACCTGCTTACCTCCCCAGCTGAAGCAGGGACAGACCTGCTGTCATGTCCAAGCCTTATTATAAACCTTCTAGTCCATATGACAAAGTCTCTTCAGCCCATGATGAGTAGGAGTCCACCTTCGGTGAGATAAGACCCAGGTCAAAAACTTGCTTGTGTTTACTGGACCGAGTAGGCATGGCTTAGAGCCAGCTACCTTTCAGCCTACAAGCACATATTGTGAGTTCAACTCTTCCTAAAGCCATTTGGGCTCCTTTCAGGTCAAGAGGAGGCAAGAAGCATCTCATGATCTAAGGCAGCTGAAGAGATGAGAGTTGGACATGGGCAGGTGGGGAAGCACAGGAAAACAAGGAAAGGTCTCTCCTTGACACAGGAGACACTAGGGACAACTAAGAGAAATTTTAAAGCTAATTGGGAAATCTCTAACTGGTGTCAGGTTCCTTCAGGATCAGGCAGTGCTCAAGAATAAGCTTTTTAGCCCATCCCCTTGGATACAGGTGTGTAAATCCCTGACCAGATGGATCTGTATCCAGTTCAAAGTTATCTCAAAAACGCCAGGCACTTGAAGGTACCCTGGGCTTGTGAGACCTAACCATCAAATCAGAAGGTTTATTACCCTCCAAGCAAGCAATCTGTCCTAGCAAACAGAGAAACTCTAGTTAGCTGGTTTTTTTATGGTCCATTTACTGCCTCAGACGGAACTTCATATTGATCGTGTCAATAAATAGTTACTAGTAAATAACGAGCTTGCACAAGATGTTTGCGTCTGATAGTGTAGGCAGTGTTTGAGGAACGTGGACTTTACCTGATCCAGACGTGAGCCATGGAGGAGCAGCTGGTCAGCTCTCAAATACTCCTCTTACTCTGAAATGTAAAGTATGTTGAGGCCTGGGGAGGAGTTTAAAGAAGCAAGATGTTTCCCGGAGGAGGAGCTGAATTTTTATATCTGGGAATGAAAAGGGAAAGGGTCTGTCCTCGCAGCACCGTCCCACCCGTGTGTCTCTGGGAGGTTTGCTGGTCACTCGTGTTTGAAGTGATCCGTTTGAAGTGATCGTGTTTGAAGTGTCCGTTCGTCACTGAGAGGAGGAGTAATTGGAGAGGTGATGAGTCTGCTTGGCATACAAATCTGGTGGCCAATTTTTATTTTTTTTTTAATAAATATATTTCCTTTCAACAACCTACTGCAAATTAATTCCAAGTAGAGGATGCCACTTGTTCATCTCCCAATCTGCTTAAACAGCCAACTCATTCTCTTCTGAGTGAGCTGAGCCCTGTGCAATCAGTGTCTCAAGTGGGGATAAATCTGATTTCATCTCACATACAGGTTCTGAAAACTGCAGTTGAAATTGGCCAGAATGGATGAGTAGACAGTGGCAGCCTTGCAAAAAAAAAAAAAAAAAAGGGCATTTCTGGGAACTTTTAGTTTGCTGTTGAAACAGTGGGAGACACCACACAAATTGGCCCCGATGCTGGAGGTGGCTCCGATGTCCCACCCTGACCTGAGCTGCAAAGTATCTCCACAAGCTGAGAACCTCCAAACTGTGGCAAAAAGGTGTCTTCTTGGAGGAGCACCTCTGTCCAGCATTGTCCACAAGTCTGGGCTGGATGAGGATCTCTCTTTTGGCTGTCAACTCCCCAGATGGGAGATCTTCTCTGAACTGCAGCTGTGAGCAATCCCGTGCCTGGATCCACTCATTCACCAAACCAAATTTCACCACCCAGCGCTGCTTTCCTCGACTGACTAGATCTGAAGCTGCAGACCCAGTGCCCAGGGTTGTGTCCATCCCGCAAAGTCACTCGCAGTGTGATGCTGCCTGCTTAATGCCCTTGCTCTTATTTTCAACCACAGCCATCACCACCTCAATGTCCTTGGCCCAAGACTACCCTTTAGCTGCCGTATGCTTCTATTTCCCAAGCTGTAATTATAAATAAATCAACTCACAGGTTGCATTTGCTAGCGGCTTGCAAGCCAATGAGGAATGTGTCCTAAATCCCAGCCTCAGGTCTCGGTGCTAGTATTTGGGTAACTTCTGACCTCTCACTATTCCGGGCTCTTACTATTGAGTTTCCATCCTGATGACTGTCCTCAGCCACCTCCCTGCAAGAGCCGACACAGAAATTCATTTTTCTCCTCTTTTTGGCAGGGTGCGGCAGGTCTCGATGGGAAGAATGGAAACAAGGGAGCCAAAGGCGTCAGAGGTCTTCAGGGGCAGAAGGGGAAGGCGGTGAGTAGTGGGAAAGGACACGGTTTGTTTGGCAGGTAGAAAGAGGCTCTCTGCCTTTCTCAACCCTAAGTTCATTTCTGCTCCCACACCCTGCGTGCCTCATTGCTGGAGGCAGGTTCTTGCTCAGGGTGAGTCTTTCCAAAAGAGAGATGAAATCACTTCCTAAACCTGCTGGAGAAGTCTTTAATGCACATTCCAGCCTGATTTTTAGGACGTGCCAGTCTCTGGATGCCAGCAGAGAATCTGTCCATGTCTCAAGCGATAGACTTCTAAGCTTTCCCATGTTTTTCAACATGAGTTTCCTTTGTTACTTACCAAGGCCCAAGTTGTACCAAGTCCAGTCCTCCTCGATGCTGACCTGCCTGATGGAGAGAGCAGGGAACAAAGCAATCCTTTGCTAAAGCCCTTATGAACCTCTCTTTCCTGGGATGAACTGGTTCTCTGCCATGACAGGATGCTTTCCTTGCCCCCAAATAAGTTCCTCACATGGATGGGACTTTGGCCCCTTATTACTGAAAACGCATCTCCAAAGTGATGCTTAGTGGGAACATGTCTTCACTTTACTTTCTGGAAATAAGCTGAAATCTGCTGGTGTTTTTTCTCTTTTGTTTTCCCATGAGAGAAAAAAAAAAAAACAGTAGATTTTGGGAGGGAGTAGGAAAGGAAGACCTCACTGAAATTAATGAACATCCTCTAAATTGTTAAGGTAGTGCCTGAAGGATCCAGACTTTGAATGACAGACTCAATTTCTGGGGGCAGTGACCAACACAAGAGCTGAGGGAGACCATCTAACATCTCCACAGTGCAAGTCCTCGTGATTATTGCCACTCCGTTAGCTCCCAAACCTCAGTAACCTTCACTCCTACACAGATCCTCAAAGGTCGTTTTCCAAACATTGCCCAGCGTAAGCTACAGACCCTGTGGCGACACATCACAGCATTTTGTCCCATTTTGTCACAGTCACCCATCTTCTGCAAGGTTGTTCCTTGTCCCACCCCAGAGCTGGCTGCATTTCTAGCAGCAAGGTGACCATGATCTGCAAATTTTCAAGGAGCCTCTGGTGGTTAAAAGCACAATGTAAATGCAAGGTGATGCTATCACCAGGGCTGTATTCTTAACCTTTCAGGCTGTGCATGATATGTTTGTCTATTTTTTTTATGTAGGGAGGGAAAGGTGATCCTGGGACCGCTGGCGACACTGGGCAGAAAGGAACAAAGGTAGGAAATGGGTGAGATCCTGTGAAATCTCCACCCTCGGAGATATTCAAAAGCTGTCTGGACATGGTCCTGGTCAACCAGCTTTAGGTGGCCCCGCTTGGGCAGGTGAGTTGGACAAGATGTTCCCTTCCTACCTGAAACACTCCATAATTCTGTGAAATAAAGTTTGGGGCAAACAGAGAAGAGAGCTCAAGCTCCAGGCTGTAGTGGGGCTGATGGGGAAAGATGCTGCAGGCAAGGGAAGAGCTTGTAGCACTACATCAGGGCTAGCCCTGTGCACACACAGCGTTCTTCCCTCCTGCCCTCACCTTGATTTATCATCAATGCCCATGATCTGCTTTATCCTCAGGGCTTACGAGGGCTCCCAGGACGCATCGGTGCTCCCGGAGCCGAGGGCATCAAGGTGAGCTCAGCCCAGCTTTCCGTTCTGCTCTAGCTGCCCCATTTCCAGCAGTGTTTCCCACTCATCCCCAGGATAGCATCATGTGTGAAGAAGCCACCATAACTCTGGCAGGAGGAGCCCCTCTCGGTGGCGTGTGGCTGCAGGCTGCAGCACAGGGGGACATGGCCATGCAGAGGAGGGAGCCATGGACAGGGAGGTTTTAAGGCTTTCAGGGAACTTTTTGATAATCTGGGGTAAAAAAAAAAAAAACAGACTCTGCCCAAATCCCTTCCTGGTCTGTGGCTTAGCAACTGCCTGGACTCAATTAGCAATTACTGCTGGGCACATCGCTCCAATTGTCAGCACATTGGTCCTTCCTCTATAAACAGGGATAATGACCCTTAATGGTCTTTTTATGAAGGGTTTTGAAAAGCTTGATAAGAAGTAAGGGAGCTTTGATAGCTGAGCCAATGGGATATGTTGTTATTGTTATTGTTGTTGTTATTAATATTTTCCTTCATCAGCCTGGCCTATTGGGTAAATGAAGTACTGTTCAGTGAATTTCCCACCTACTTTCATGTAGGTGGGCTTCGAGTCAGGGCAGTCTAAAATTTACACTGGTCTGAAGTAGGACTTGTCTTTCTGTTACCAGGAGTGTCTTCATGTTCCCCCTCAAGTACCACTTACCTTGCCATTTCGGAGCTACTTTTCCCAATGTTTTAGGGGTTCTGTGAGCTTACAGCCCATCCACTGCTTTTTCCTCCACAGGGAGAAATTGGCAGTCCTGGAAAACCAGGAATCCCAGGATCAGATGGACCATATGGACCGAAGGTGAATATCTACATTATGCATCTGCCTACAAGTAGGAGGTTTCCTAAAAACTTTGCAGGTGCTGCAAATCCACCTCTGCAACAGGATTCTTTCTTTCAAAGGGCGCAAATGGGGTTATTCTGAATCTATTCCTATAAGCCAGCATAGACCTGGGTGAAGACTCTCCTATGAAGAAAGGCTGAGAGAGTTGGGGTTGTTCAGCCTGGAGAAGAGAAGGCTCCGGTCAGACCTTATTGCGGCCTTTCAGTACTTAAAGGGGCCTATGAGAAAGACGGGGACAAACTTTTTAGCAGGACCTGTTGCGACAGGACAAGGGGGAATGGTTTGAAACTAAAAGAGGGGAGATTCAGACTAGATATAAGGAAGAAATTCTTCATGATGAGGGTGGTGAAACCCTGGCACAGGTTGCCCAGAGAGGTGGTAGATGCCCCATCCCTGGGAACATTCGAGGTCAGGCTGGACGGGGCTCTGAGCAACCTGATCTAGTTGAAGATGTCCCTGCCCACGGCAGAGGGGTTGGACTAGATGACCTTTAAAGGTCCCTTCCAACCCAAACCATTCTGTGATTCTATTCTAAGATGCTTGGACATCTGGGTTAGGGACCTCTTCACTCGCTTCTACAAGACTCAACCGGGTTCATCCACCCCAGCCCTGATGCTCCATAGGCATGTGTCACGTAATGGGGCTTTTTAATGAAATTTCTTCCAGTCTCCTTGAGTATCACCAATGTGCAGGCTGAGAGACCCTGCTGGGTCACACTCAGTAAATGATACTGTAATCTGAAGAAGAGATGGTTCATTCAACAAATTGCAACCTTGCCAAATCCGCATTGGACATGATTTTATCTTGGCTTCCTCCAGGGTGAACAGGGAGCATCAGGAGACAATGGTGCTTCGGGGATTCCTGGGGAGAAAGGAGAAAAGGTTAGTACTCGTCAGACTGCATTGAGCTGCCATTTATAAAAGAACAAATCCCACATCCATCAGGTTGAGTTAACAAAATTATACACTTTCTACATCATAGGTACCCTTTTCAGTGGGCAAATGTCAACTGTCTGGAGCGTTAAGGCTGGGACTGCAGTTGGAAAGGGCAGGAGAGGGAGGTCTCCTTAAATTCACCCTCTGCCGATGTACAAAACCCTAGGAGGGTGCCTGCTTAGTATGAGGAAAAGCCATCCAAACCCTTGAAGTGGGATTGTCAGAGTTTATTCAACACCACCTTGCCCAGGGTAAAGGGTGCCTGGGATGCTGTGGGGCAGAAAAAGTGGATAACTCCTGGGCACATTGGCCATGGGAGTAGGAAAGGTCTCCAAGCTGGCCTGCTCCTGGGCTCTGCTCAGCTTCATGAGGAATCCCCACCTTGATCACTCCCCACCAATCTTCCTTCTCCGCTTTGCTTAATTTTCCATTTTCTTCTCCAAAAGAACAAGTCTAAAATTTGTACCTTTCCATGGAGGGAAAAAATGGGGTTTCAGTTAAAACAGTAACTGTTTTGAAAAAAAAAAACAAAACCACACAATAATCCCAGCAGCCTCCATCAAGTCCTTTGGCATTTTCCAGGCCCTCAGGCCCTTCTTGCATTCAGCTCTACCATCTGGTCTCCAGCTGATTTGGGATCTTAAAGAATTTGTTGCTTTTATTGATAACAACTCTTCTGGTCCTCATCCCCTGGTGGTCATCTGTGTCAAACACTAAGGGTTCTTCTCTTGTCAAGCAACACCTCAAGCTCAAGTCTCTGAGCTGCGAACGGTTGGAGGCTGGGAGATTATTTCGGGGGAAATATCACTCCCTTCCTCTCCTGTTCTTCTCCTCTCCCACAAACATCTGCTTTCAGCCACTGCTGAAGGTTGGGTGTTGGGCTGACTGCAGGTCTTTCCTTCTGGTGTGTTTAACGGGAGCCTTTTCTGTTCACAACAGCTCCAGGAGAAAGCTCAATGGTGCAGATGAGTAGGAAATTTATAGGCCAGCTCTTGATAACTCCCTTTTTCCTCTTCAGGAGTCACTGGTTTTTCCAGGGTTACAGACTAAAGGACTCTTACATATACAGGGAGAGTTGGGCATTAGAAACTATCAGGCATCGTCCTAGAGAGGGGGACGTCCATGTCACCAAGCAGTGAGATGCCTTCTGGACAAGAGAAGGTGGAGAACAAAGCTGAAGTGGTCTCTGCCATCCTACTGATGCTCTGTAAATAGCACAACAGCAGAATGTAAAGATTCTCCCCTTATTGCCAATGCTGTGAAAGTGTTTGGGTACCATTTGACTGGCCCATCTCTAAAACCATTTGTGCTTGATAAAAGCTCTGAACTGCTCTCTGTTGGTGATTCTCAGGGGGCCAAGGGAGTTCCTGGCTTGGGAGGCTTCAAAGGACAAATGGGATTGCCTGGGAAGACTGGTGTTGCTGGACCAGATGGACCTCAAGGGCCACAGGGTGAACCAGGGCCACAGGTGAGCAGCAAGTGGTCCGTAGCATGCCCTAGACCCTGGTGAGGTCTGGTGTGAGGAGGGCATGAATGATAAACTCTAATAAGCTGGCTTCCAGAAGAACTAGTTTTCTCCTAACCATTTTAGTCATATCATACATCAATAAGGAAAAATCCTCTCCTCCCACTCCCCTGCAGCCAGGCCTGGACCTCCCACATAGGCAAACACCATCAAGGCTCCTCCACTCTCTAGAAAGCCGTATGCTGAGGCAGCCCTAGTGAGGATTCATCCACAGTCATGCTCCTCGAAGAGCAGGAGAAGGTACGATGCTGCCCTAGACCTCATGGATTTGCTTTCCCAGGGGAGCTCTGCTAAAAGTCTCTTCCCCAACCGCCCCCCAGGTTGTTGCACCTCACATCCTCAGGTGACATAGCACCCCAGATGTGTCACCACATGTCACCATGTACACATACAACTCCCTCCTATAAACTGGCACCTGAGGTCTTTCATGTTGAGAGAGGATGGCTGCAAAGTCTGACGTCTTTCTGTGGGATCTTGGTCAACTTCATCTCTTGGTGCATTTATCACTGGAGATTTTTTTTTCCCTTTTCTCTCTTCTTTTCCTATCTGCGGTGTAAGATGTGACCTCTCAGTGAAGAACGGAAGGCTGATAATTTAAAGTTAGCAGGACATCAAGTGCACCCCTCCTGTTGCTAATTATCTGGGGAGCAGGATTTGGTTTTGGAAGGAGCTGGTGGCTTTCAGACCCCATTTGTGGGCCATACTTAATAAGTGTCTTTGCATGCAAGACATGCTGGGCACCTTCTGAAATGTAACAAAAAGACTTGGAAATGAGACATGCTAATACTGGTTATGAGCAGGGACATGCTGCCCCCAGATTCTATGGTAATGAAGAGTGTCTTGCTGCTGCCAACACAATGTGGAGAGACGATGCTAGAGATTAATGCTAATCACTCGCCCTTAGACAGCATCCATTAAGTAACAAAGAACTTGTCAAGTGAATGAGGACTGGAAATGAAAATACCCTTCTCAGTTGTGCTGGTGGGACTGGCTGAGTTTCAGGCTTGGACAAGAGAATACATAAATTAACATGAAAGAATCAAGAAGAAAAGAAAAGCTGAAGTTGGGTAACTACCTGAAAGACCAACTGTTTCCCATAAGCTGTCTCAGGGTTATATATATGTGTAGAGAACGCATGTGCACACATACGCACACGTGGTTTGTAAAATACTTGAGTTTTCTGTTAGATGGGAAGTAGATTGCGCTGCTGATTTGAAAACAAGGAAAGGGGTAGAGACCCTGGCAGGATTTTCTTCTTTAATCTGCCATGCCTACTGAATTATTGCAGCCAAATAACCCAAACTCCAATCACCGGTGATTATCCTTCACCAAGTGAGAAGCACATTCAATAGCATGGAGAATTTAGCTGATGTGTAGCTGCATCTCACAGTTCAGGACTGTGCTGGTAAAGATACACCAGTGGAAATGGCTTTGGCTTTTGAGGACAGAAGTTGGGACAATTCAGACCCAATTTTATGTGAAAGTCTGAATGAGTCTGGACCACATTACATCAGCTCTCATGGGCCTCAAAGATCTCCCTGTCCTAGAGCCCCTTTCAGGACTTCTGACTTGGGTGGTATAAAGGTGTCTATCTAGGCTTTAGTGATTCTTAACCTGGTTTTCTCCCATACAGAGGAAGAGCATCACGTGTTGGGAAAGTCTGTGCCCTGCTCTTTGGAGCCGCAAAACAAAAAATAGCCAGCACTGGGTGTTAAGTCTTAGGGAAGAAGTGATTAAGGAAGGAAAAATGCAGGTGGTGCAGTAAGGTCCACGTTGCACTGACGGTCAGATTGAACATCTGTGGTGTGTCCTGATATGTCATCAAATAAAAACTTGACTTAGAGCAATCTGCTCCATGGTACAAGGGCACAAGGATGCTCTGGGCCTCCAGCATTGTTCAGCAGCGTATACCTACAGCTTCACTTCTGACAAGGTGATTATAGGAAGGACTGCCCCTGAGCCTTCCCCTAAAGGGGTGCAGCTGTAGAAAGACCCTTCCAGAACTATAAAAAATGGACTAGATCGAGCTTCAGACCATACCAGCAACATTATTCTTCTTTCCCTTGCTCCCCAGGCTGTACCTTGCAATGAAAAATGTAATAAAAGAATCACAGAAGGGAGGAAAAAGCCGAAAGTACGAGATCCCCTCATGTATGTTTAAAAAGGCTGGAAGTTTTTATATTAGCAGTTACAAGCACTGCAGGCTCAGAAAGCCGTGTATGAGATAATGAATGGCTTTTGCTTGGACGCTGATTAAAGAGAGACTGTGAGATGCCACTTTCTACATCCACACCACTACTGGTCTTTTCCCTAAATTAAAAGAGAAGGTCCCTGGGTCTGAACTGCAGCAGTGAGGCCACCTTCATTTCTAATGTGGGAGGATATTACCTTGGGCTGCAAACCCTTCTCCTCCTGCTGAGACTCCGTTTCTTAAATTAGTGCTGAGACAAACAGTGTCAGAGAGAGAGAACACCGCCTTCTGCCCCTGCAGCATCCATCCTTTCTGCAGGGAGGGACCATAGGAAACGCCTCATGGTTGCCCAGGGCAGAGGGGGCAAAGCCCAGGGCTCTGACCCATCATGTCTGATCTGTCTGGGGAGTGTCTGAAATCCAGAGAGCTCTGAGTATCTTCTCCTACTGATGCCCAGGTTGGACCTTAGGTGGAAAACCCCAACCGGTGGCATGGGATATCTCTGGAGGGTGCTTGGGTACTGCTAACTGAGCTCTCCTCTTCCTCTCTAGGGTCCACGAGGGAAAAGAGGGAGACCTCAGCTCTGCCTCACGGGCCTCCCTGGCGTGGATGGGCGAAAAGGAGAAATGGTCAGTATGGGGATGAACCAGCCTCACCTCCCAGTGAGGTTCCTCACCATCCTGCAGCAGTGCAGAGCTCTGCATTGGGGCTGGATGAACTCTAGCTATTCTAGGTTGCATTTCTCAGCTGTCCAAATTTTGCAACAACAGAAGCACCGGGAGCATTTTACCCCTAAGCACCAGGCATTGGACACGGGCAATGCTGCCTACGCTTCTGCCTGAAGGTATCTCCAGCTGCTGTAAGCCCTGTAGGCTGCCAGTTGTTTTATATAAGACTTCTTTGGGAAAACATCATTTTTTGGGCCAGGATATCCTCAACCGTGCTTGCCATGGCAGACCAGGAGTAAACCAATAGTTGGTACAGTACTTCAGTACATTACTTCACTTGAGTAATGCTCAACCTTTTAATGCACATCAGAGTCCAAGCTTAATCTCAAGATCCCAATCTACAACCCATGTTCTGGATTGGGCCCTACACGCTGCGGGTCCTGCCACACTGACTCAAGGGCTTTTTGCATCAGGAGGTGGCATTGCATTAGCTCCATGTGTTGGTGGAGGGTAATGTGATTTCTCCTCGCGCTCCAGCCCCTGTAAGTGAGCATGGATTGAGAAAAATGACCATCGCAGCTTTAATTTAGATCATTCTTCCTGTGGTCCTTTTCCTTTAATATTTTTAAGTATTTTTAATCAACAAATCCAGTTCTGAGCAGAAAAATTTTCAAGGTATTTTCTCCTAGGAGGCAGAAAGCCCTGTTGGCAAACTTCAGCATTTCCCTGTGTTTCATCTTTTCAGCACTGGGACTGCAATCCCAGTTGCAATCTTCTGCCTGATCTGGTTCCCAGAGGTTCTCTGAAGCCCAGATCGTCTCCATGCCTCGACCTCAACCTTTGTGGTCCCTTACAAACTGCAAAGAAACCTGACTTAAATTGTAGCTGGTAACATCCTTATTGTTTGGATAGAGCAGAGCTCCCAAAAAACCTGGGAGCCTGCACCCAGCTCTCTGACACGCACTTTTGTTCTTGCTTCCCTTGCACGTGGATGAGTCTGTTCCTTTCTGCTCCTGAGCTACTCACAGATATTCCCTAAAATTTATGGGAAAACATGTGAGCCTTTTCCCTCATCTCCCTTCCGAGTGCATCCTTTCCTCTCTAAGGTGCACTTATTCTTGGAGCATTTAATGGTCAATCTACTGAGCTTTTGTAATGACTTAAGTGTTTTTAACAGGGTGAAAATGGTCCAGCTGGCCAGAAAGGAGAAAAGGGAGATCCTGGTCTTTCTGTGAGTACTTTAGCCCGAGATCACATCCTATTACACATCCTATTATAGAGAAAATAGGGCAAACTGCCCCTAAGAGGTGTAGGGGAGGAGGGAAATGCTGAGAAACAGATTCATTCAGAGAATATCCGGGAAATGAGAGTGTTGGCCATTACTCAGAGACATCAGATGTGCACGGGCTGGGATGGGAGCAGTGCTGGGCTGTACAATGCCAAGCCCAAACCACGACCCAAAGCCTGAGGCACATTTCCCCTCTCCCATCCTCCCTGTGATGCTTCAAACTGGTGCTTGGCAGATGGGATCAGTGCCAATGACGCAGGGCTGATCAAATACAAAGAAAGAACAGGAGAGAGCAATGTGCCCCATTTTCAAAGCGATTCGGGAGCTGGCATTACTGCAAAAGCTGCTGCTCTGGGTTTATAAATCCTGAAGAAGAAGGAGTGGTTGACCCACATAGGTCAGGGTAAAATCCCTGTTGCAGCTCCCCTAACATTAGGGTCTCCATCGTGTTGCCTAAGCAAATGTGTTTTGTGCCACTTGACTGATAAAATGTGGTACTTTCATCTTTCCAGTGTGTGGAGGCCAGGCAGGATTAGTTTTAGCATGGGTGTAACGGGCAAGGTTGCCCTATATGTGGGCTGCTGAAGAGCCCAGCTCCCTGCGTAGTAAATGCCCCAAAATTTGTCATCCCTATTAGGGGTAAGAGATAGTGACCACGTGAAGTGCAGTAGGACACCAGCTATTGGACATGGAAGATGCTCAACTGAAGCAGTGGCAGTTGACTGCCCCAAGGGTGAGGGATAGACTTAAAATCCATGAGACCAGAGGTCTCGCTCTGTGGGGAACATCATTAGCTGGTAAAAATACAAAGGAGAAGAACAAAATAAGGTGCAGCTACATCTCATCTAAATCTAGTGCTACAGCCCATCTCCATAGGTCAAGCCTGCAGTATGATTTGAGCAGCCCCTTTGCATGGATGCAGGTGGGTTGATGAAGCTTCTCAAAGGTAAGGGACATCTGAGAGACCGTGGCTTCAGGGACAGTGCCAAAGGGTGGAGACACTCATGGAAAGCCAACCCAGGCTTGAGGTGTGCCATTGTTCTCACGTTGGGCTGGGGATCCCAGCTCCTCGTGGCAAGAGGAGCTGGCTACAGGATGGCCATGAAATTGCAAAGGGAATCATTTCCCTGATGAGCCACAAATCTTGAACCGAGGTCCCTGTGACACCAAATGTACATCTCTGATCTCGGCCATACCCAAGCTGAGGTGATTTCACCAGAGGCCACCTCCAGTGGGGCAAGCAGATTTGGGACGGGGCACAGGGTGGAGAGAGATGGTGCTGGGGTAGAAAAATCACCACTAGCTTCTGCTTTCCCCCCGCGGCACAGGAGGAAGAGGTGAAGGAGGTGGTCAGGAACGAAATGAGAGGCAGATGCGGTAAGTCGGCCAGCGAGCTGCGCTCGGGGCCACTGCTCTGACACCTACCAGCAACTAAATTGGAGCAATTTGAGTGCCGGCACATGCTGGCTCGGCAGAGCAAATATCACCCCATTAGCAGCAAGCGGAGACGCGTCGCCTCTCCACGCTTGGAGACGAGTGCGGGCTTCTGGGCTGTGAGATCTCTGCCATAGTCCTGACCTCCTACTCAAACTCTTAATTTTTTCCCTTTAAACCTTCTCTCTTCCCATTTCTTCCCCCATGGTTTTGTCAGCAAAGCTTTCCTCCCTGGTCATCTCCATTTCCCCGCTGATTGGTGAAAGGCGCTGGGTCACGGGGGAAAGTCTGGAGCTGCATTTTGCCCAATAACAACCTTTTAATTCCTGTCTACTTTGTGGCTCTTCTTGACACACAGACCTCTCCTCTCCCGCGGTGAATAACTGCCAACCAGTGCCACAACAGTAACCAAAACCACCGTGTTTGGGGATGGTTTGACCCCAGAATCCCAACACCACAAGGGTGTCAGGTTTTTGGGATCTTGCTTTCCTTGTCCTGCAGAGGTCCAGCTACCCAAGGGCCAGCGGAGAGCTGCCCCGTTCCCGCCCCACTCCCCGGGGTCTGCCTATGGCCAAGGGGGGTTGGGGTTCACCACCATTTGCCAAGATGCTTTAGCCATTAAGCTGGAGTCGCACTCGTTTCTGCCTAGAGATGTTAGGGGGCATTTGAATGCTTTGAAGGGGGGAAAAAAAGAATGAAAAATAGTCCACGAAAGCATGCGCTGCCTGTAAAAATAATGATTTTGTTGAAAAATCTTATTTACATAGGGAAAAAAGAAGTAGCAAACAAACTATGCCCTGTCTGTCTTCCGTTTGCAGATTGTGGAGGTGAGTTGAGAAGGATGCCCTTGGAAAGGGGTAAGGCTGCTAATATCTACATAGAAGTGCATGTGAATGCATGCAGTAGAGTAAAGGATGTTCCCCTTGCCCCAAAACAGCCTGAAACTGCAAGTGAAAAGATGTTGTTAAGAATAAGTCCTTTTTTCTGTGATTCAGTGCAGAAAATGACCCTGGATCACCGACTGCTTTTAGACCCTGGCTCTGGGGGTGGTATTTCTTGAGAGGAATCTGAGAAAATAGGGTTGAGAGGGACACCAAGAGGTCTCCTGCTTCCACCCTCTACTGCAAAACAGGATCAAAGCTATTCCTGACACCCAGCTTTAAAAGCTGCAACCACAGGAACATCTCTCCCTGCCCACGAAACAGATCCTGTTTCTCCACCATCCCAAACCATCAACATGATAATGTCCAGTGAGGTGCCTACCTCCAGTGCAGGTGTCTATTCATTATTTCAGCTCCCGTTGTGGAGATCTAATTCATATGATCCATGGAGTCTGGAGGGCCAATCTGCCAACCCCAAGGTAGATCCCCACAGTCAGGGCCTCATCCTCTGTGCTTCAGGGAGGACTTGGTTCCTCCATGTCTTTGCCTACATGTGGGCAAGTGATTCAAGGTCTGGTTTTTCTGTGGGAGATACTGAACCGGGTTCTGGATCTCAGCTGGCCATAGTAGGTTTTGAAGACACTCGGCTCACATGAAGGCACCTAGAGGAAAGTTTCCAACTCTGGATCTGATCCAGTTGCTCATGTATAAGCCAAATTACGTATCCTGCTGGATCCTTTCTATGGGCGCAGGTGTCTTGTAGGTCTGTGTCGTATGTGTCAACCCAGCTTTGATGCCTCGGTTGCCCTGGAACATCTCATCTAACCTGAAGGTTTCCTACTACATTTCAAGGTGTCCTGGTTTCGGCTGGGATAGGGTTAAATTTCTTCCTAGTGCTGTGTTTTGGATTTAGTAGGAGGAGAATGTTGATAACACACTGATGTTTTCAGTTGTTGCTAAGTGCCCTCCTAGTCCAAGGACAGCTCCCGTGCCTACTGACTGAGCTAGGTACACGAGATGGGAGGGAACATAATCAGGACAGCCAGCCCAGCTGGCCAATGGGGTATTCCATACCATGTGACATCATGCTCAGTATATGAAGGGTAGGCGTGATCCAGGAAGTACCGATCGCTACTTGGTTATCGGTCAGCGAGGGTGGTGAGCAATTGCATTGTGCATCACTAATTTTGTATATTTTATCATTATCATTATTATTTTCCTTTTTTTTCCCTGTTCTATTAAACTGTCTTTATCTCAACCCACGAGTTTTTTCTCACTCTTACCCTTCCGATTCTCTCCCCGTCCCGCTGGGGGTGGGGGGAGTGAGTGAGCGGCTGCGTGGTATTTGGCTGCTGCCAGGTTAAACCGCGACACAAGGCCATCATTAGACCTGGAAAGGGACCCTCACGACAGCTTGTTTTTAATGTTTTAAACAAGAATAGACAAAGAAGGAACTTCAGAGCAGCAATTTGACTCTAAATTGCAGTGAACTTGTTCTCCAGGAATGGATTTGCTTTAATTTTTTCCTTCATAACTGTTATATTTTTTTTTAGCCTTCGTAACACATTGTTTCATAGTGTACAAAAGCAGAGCGTTTTACAAAGCAAGGACTTTCTAAACAGAGAGCTGGGTCAAGAAGCAGCATCCTTGCCCTGGATGTAAGAAGCCAGTACAGTCATAGATGCCTGGAGTAGCTGGGAACTCTCTTGGGTGTGGGATATTCCCAATTACACTAGACATGAGATAGTCCTTTCCGGGCTCTGTTTCCCCTCCTGCTCTGTGTTTAGAAAACAAATCTGTCAGGGTAGAGATCTTCTCTCCCTGATGTCTATCCGTGGTCCCGTACCTGGGATCCTGCCCTTGCCCCAGCCTCCATTTGCTTCTGTAAATAAGCAGAGAAAATGAATCCTGCACAGTGAATGCTCTTGGTCACAGCAGCCTCCATGCTCCTGCAAAGGACAACCCTTGCTGAAGTGTTTTGCCTTCATGACTCAGGTGTTACCCAAGGGCCCTGCCTGTTTTCTGGCTGGTTGATCCTTCAGCCAGGAGCATATGGTCCTCTCCATCATGCTCGGAGCATGGTCTGTAGGCTTTGGCCGAAGAAACATTGTATTGTGACTTGTTTCCCACACCGTGTTGTGCAGTGGCAGTAATTTTGTTGACCTACAACCATTTATCGAAGCATGGTGGCTTTCAAACTGTGGCACCAGATTTCATCCTTACTGACCCAACAATTAAATCCATAGGTCTGGAGACAGCTGAAATCAACAGGCAGCTCCAAGAGTATTTTCAGCCTCGGGAACACACCAGAAGGGATAGTGAAAGCCAGGAAGAAATGCTTAACCAAACTCAGAGCATGACCACGTTGGTGACTTCGGTGAAGCCCTTCATGGAGCCACCTTCACTTATTGCAGGTAAGTGCAGCTGTGTGGCTGTGTGCTTTCCATCTTTCCAACCATGGCAGCTGGTATCTTCTGGAGCACCCCGTGAACCCAGTGCTAAATCCCCTTCCTTGGGACTGGGCAGAAATAAGGCAGTGATGGGATTTCCAATGAGGGCTCCCACGCTGCCGTGCCCCGTGCTGAAGAGAGCTGGTCAGAGGCTCAGAGATGAGGTGAGCCGATGCCCCTGGAAGGGGTGGTGGGTGAAGGAAAAGCCAAATATGTGTGGCCCTCAGTGATGATCACCACCTCCAAAAGGATGCATTCTGAAAGGCTGGAAGGAGGCAGCCGTTTTCAGGCCGATTTTGTCCCCTTCTCTCCACCATGTCCTTTGCAACTTCTAGTAAAGCTTCCTACCAGCCAGAAATTACATCTCTGAGCCAAACACTCGAGCTATTACAGACTATTTCTGCCCAGGGCATCATGAACCCTTTAATGTGTAAAGCTACTGATTACAGCTAATGGGAAAACAACCAGCTCTATTTCTGTCCCTCTGTGTTGCCCAGGAGAGAGGGGGAGAGAGAAGGGCCAAGGTCAGGACAAATGCAATACTGACCTGCCTGTACACAAACACCAGTGGGTTTGTGGCATCTCCTCACACTGCATCTATCTCTACCAGGCAACCAGCCAGGGCAAGAGCGTGATCCAAGACTGGCCATGCTTTTAGGTATTCTCAAGCTCCCCAGTAGGATCTTGAGCAGTGCTAGGCAGCCGAGGCACAACCATCGTTTTTGGGGATGAAGGCTGCTCAGCCAGGTGAAGTATGTCCTGCTACTTGCCCATGGGCTGGAGGGAGGTTCATGGCCCACTCTAGGCACAGCTGATGGGGTAGTTCCCCAGGAGGCTCCAGGACCACCTTGGGATGCATTGGGACACAGTGTCCTGGTGGAAAAGCCCAGGAGATGAGCCCGATGGATACAGGGAAATCCATTAACACCTGGTTGAGAACTGCCATCTTTCCAGGGAGAGGACAGGATGGGGCAGTTTTAGCTGCATTTCAGATCATCTACCCTTTCTTCTGACGGTGAACCACTGTAGTGAGCATTACAATGAGGTAATGCTTGGTCCAGCTTTATGCAGACCTGATGAGCCATGTGGTCCCCTTGGCACAGAAGAGCTACCAGTCAGATATCCTCCTTCTCCTGTCCCCATGGGATAATGGCTCGTGGGTGGATTTTCCAGGCCCTGTGGGCCTGCTGGTCCCCTGGGATGCTGATGGAGGCAACAAGCAGCCTTTGATGTGACCGGCTTGAGGGGTTTCCGGGTAGCTCTGCCCTAAATTTTAGCAGCAACCTGGAAATGACCTTCACCCAGAAAGATTCCAGGTTATTCACATCTTCAAATCCATGCCACAGCCACCCATGGACCCTCTGACTTCCTCATCAGGACTTGGCTTTGAATCTTGATTTATGGGAGACAGAGAGTGAAAACATGATGCAGAAGGGCTGGTGGGGAGGAATAGGGGATTATGGGCTTGCTTGTGGAGAGCTTTCTGCATTTGGCGCTCAAAATTCAAACACACTTCAAGACAGGGCAGGACTCAAAAGGGGGGTGAATTCAGACTCATTTCTTGCAATTCAGCAAGTCAGAAATTAAGATGTGGCTGCTCAGATTTTTTCACAAGGAGGAGGAGGTTTGGGTAGCATTGATGGAGCTGCCGTTGACCCGGGCAGGGGAACAGCATCAGTGCTTCAGCTCAGAGAAATGGGTACTTGCACAGCCAGATGCATCTCAGCAGAAGGGAGCCATCTAAAATGCAACATCCCGTGCCCCTATAACGCTCCTGCCCAAACTCTGGTCCCCCCAACACCTGTGGGGCAAAGTTTGCTGCAGACTGGCCATGCAGCAGCTGAGTGGCCAATCAGCACAAAACCTGGCCAGCCAGCTCACTGGTCGGCCAATCAGCACATGGGTTGGCCAACCAGTCCTTCTACTCTAGAAATAATTTTTTTAAAAAATCACATTGTACTGTTGTATTGAGCAAGACACCCCGATGTTATATACTTTTACACCCCAGCCTATCCAAGCTGTTGACCTACAGTTTATATGCATAGACCTTTATTACCCGTGACGGCCCTTTCCCTGAGCTTTGGGAAGAGTTTTAAGTCAAACCCATTGATGATGACCTCCATTTTTCCCCTGTGTAATCTGCTAAGGACCGAACAAATCCTCCAAATCCAACTAAGCTTGGAACTGGCCCCCAACCATCACCACCTTCCTCCTGCCCACCCCCAAGCGCTCTCCTGATGTCTGTGTCGTACGTCGAAGACGTCATCCATCTGGGTTTAAACTCACTTGATATCAAGGCAGCATTTGGGATCTGGGCGGTTTCAGATCGATGGGGCATACCACACGTTATTGAATCGCAGCTGCAGCCGTCGCCAGCCGACAATCCCATTAAAGCCCGGGTCTGAGGCAGGAGGGCTCATAAATCGCTCTAAGTGATGAGTGCGGATAGGCGCTCTAAATGTTAACAGGATTTTGCAGTCGGAGGGTTATTACTGCCAGATTACAATCGCTCCTGGCTTTTCAAAGCTCGCAGACTTACAAAACTACGGCCTGACATTTATCTCCTGCAAACAACCACAAATACTTCCATTTTCTCTGACTAACACCCAACCTTTCTGACTGAGTTGTTTAACACCATTAAGAATTTTATTGCCGCCGGTTTCTCCTTCCCCTCGCCAATTGCTCTGTGACATTTATTAAGAGAACTTGTTAGCCGGTGGAAAGCCATGTAAGGCTCCAATGATCTATATTTAAATGGTGGCTAATTTGTTTGTGTGCCCTCATTACGTATGATTTCCATTTGCTTCCCCAGCAGCTCCCCGGGCGCAGCAGATAACAGGTCCCTCTCAGCACAAGCGTCGAGAAGCCCACAGTCAATTACCAGGTGAAATGCACTGAATTAAGTGACATTTAGGGAAGTCACTTCCCGGGTGGGAAGTGCTTTTTGGCATTGAGATTGAGGGGATGCAGCACTGAAAGAGTTACACGTGCCAGCAAACAGAGGCTCAAAACTCAGTTTTGGACTTGGCTTAAAGCAAGCCCCAGGGTGTTGAGCTGGTGGTGAACAAACTGGAGGGTGTTTTCACCCAATCCTGATCCCGTGTTGTCCAGTCCCACCAGCAAAATGCACAGTGAGAGTCCTCCAGTCAACACCCCAAATGCAACCACTCCTGCAAAGACACGCCCCACCCAGGTCCCAGGGGTTAATTGCCCCCTTGCAAAGGTCAGAGACCACCACGATGGGCACCACAGGGGCAGATGGTGCCATGGAGCAACAAGGAGCCTTGTGCTTGTCCCACTATGGAAAGCCACTGCCGGATGCCCACCCTTGGTCCTTGCTGCCCCCTTTGCTCTGCCAACCCCATCACTTTGGGCTAAGGCGCTGACTGTGGGGCAGTGGAAGTCCCTGGACCAGCCCCACACATTTGCCCAGGGGAGGATGGGGGTGGCAGAGTGTGGCCTTTTCCCACCCGGGTCCAACACCCAAGTGGTGGGGGCATGTTTCCCTGCAGCCCCCTGCCTGCAGCCGATGGACGAGGGTTCCTGCCGGCACTACGCCCTGCTTTGGTATTACCATGCAGAGGCAAATGCCTGCCGGCCCTTCGTCTTTGGGGGATGCCGAGGGAACAGCAACCGCTTCGAAACCAAGTGGAAATGTGAGCGGCGGTGCAAAACCTCAGCAGGTAAGGCAGCCCCTGAGCCCTCCAACCTTCCTCTTCCTCCAAGCAGGTGTGAGGTCAAAGCAGGAAAACCCATCCATGATCTGCCCACCTCCATTGGCCTTATGGTGCCCCACCAGGACCAAGAGAGGACTTGGAGGAGTGCCTCTAGTTTGCAAGGTCTTGTTCCCCTCCCACTCCCAGCTCACTTCGGTCCCCTCCAGCTCCTCCAAGGAGCTCCTGGACATCTCCTCCCTTGAGCTGCATCCACTGATGCGATGTGGGTGGACCTGTGGGTGATGAGGAAGGTCCACCTGGGCACCAGAGCTGGGTCCTGATAGTTTGCACTCCTCGAGCTCAGTCATCTTGTGCCTTCTGAGGGCTGAGGTTTGCAGGAATTTGGAGGCTAGTGGCCTCTGAACCCTGGACTGCTCCATCCAAACACCTCTCTGGCATCTGCAGTCACCAAGGACTCTGGGCAGAGCCTGACGCTGGTGGAGCTGCCCTAATCTAGACCAGCTTGTCCGCAGTCCCAAACACCCCTGCATTGGGGTCACACCTCATCCGGGGGTTCAATGGGAAAAACTCACTCCTGGAAGCCCAGCTGGGCTCCCATTGCCAGACCTAGGGTTCGTGGGGTCAGTCTGCATGGCTTTTCCTCATCCCCAGGTGTGTGGTAGCTCACCACAGGGGAAATGGGCTCCTGCTGGCCCTGACAGTAATGCAAACACTACTGCTGCCGAGCAGTGCATGAGCTGGGGTTGAAACCAGCCTTCCTAGAAAGATGGTCCTCTCTCAGCCTTTCCTCTGCGTGGAGGCAACCCCTTTGGGCACCAGGAGAAATGCATTAGTTCTCCACAATACATTAAAAAAACACTCTGATGAGGTTCATCTTCTCTGTTTTTGAAGGCATGTTAAAAAAGAGAAGAAATTAAAGGCGGAGATCTATAATTTCAGGTTCATTTCAGAGTTTTCAGGTGGTCTGTATTTTGTTGGTATGTTTTTGGATGGGCACCTATTATGCATAAAATCAAGACCGTTGCACAGGCTGTTACCATCCACTTGAATCTTTCTGATATGCAATGGACTTTGCACAGCCCAGGCTTCCTGTTCTGCAGGGAAGAAGGCAGTGCAAATATTCATTGCTCTAAGTCCAGTTTAGGACAAGCAATGCCATCCTGGAGAGCTGAAGTGCTCTTTGGGGAGAAGGAGAATGTATTGACAGCCAGGAAGGAGGGATTTGTTGCTCCAGTGCAGCCAGCCCAAACTGGGTGCCCTCTTCTGTCCCCCTCTCACTGCCGCAAGGGTTAGCATCACTCCTTGGGGAGCCCATCCTTGTTCGTTGACCATAAGGGCAGTCAAGGTAGACCAGTTGGCCCACCTAGCCTGGTCAGTGCCCATGTTTGGTGGCCTGCTTCTTTGCAATGTACTGCATGAGGGGAAGCCACGCTCAGTGCTCTAAATCCAGTCCCAGCAGCACCAGGTAATAAGTGAACCTCTTCCCAGCCAACACTTTACCCCAGGGCATAAGCATTAAGAGATAGTGTAGGCTTCACAAAGCAGCTGTAGATACCTCCAGCACTGTGTCCGCACTCCCTTTGTGGGGAGAAGCAACCAGTGGGGAGTGGGAGTCATCCAAAACCAAGCCAGTTCCATGTGTCCTCTACGTGCCCATTTCTCCTGACTGACCCTAAACAGTGTCTGGAGCTGGTTTGGATCAGGACATTTGCTTTATGGATGTCTGATGTGTTGTGACATGACCTGGCATAGACAATCCCATCGTATCAGGGACCTTCCAAGCCACAGCGAGCGCGGGAGGTCCAAGAAGAAGCCCAAGCTGTAGCCAACCTCCAACGTCCCCTTTGTTTTCTCTTTCCTCGCTTTCAAAAACCAGTCAGAGGGAGGTGATCGGCTGCAATCGCCACGTTTAAATAAAAAAGAAATGGAGCTGCGAGAAGTCACTCCAGGACATCTCAGAGACTGGACAAGCAAGACAAACCATTTAATGTGAAGAGGCAAAGGATGTTTGAAAAAAGATGATGGAAAACTGTAATTATGAGCAGGAAATAAAGTGGTACGAGGAGAGGGAAACATCTGATTGCTCAGGAAAGCAGAGATGTCCAGAGGCTCACGACTGCACCGCTCGCCCCGTAAGACTACTGTGCAAAACCAGGCGACACATACCCCTGAGTTTATTTTTGTAAAATAAAAGTGTGTTAGTGCTGCTGTGTTTAATTCTAGTTCATAATTCACCTGGAAGAAGTGAGAAGGGCAGAGAGAAAACTGGGAATTTCCATTGCCTCATGTCGGACCGGGTAGGCAGGTTGAGCCCTGTCCCATAGCAGACAATCTTTCAGCTCCTCCCTAAACTCCCTATGTCCTTTAGCAAGTCCCACCTTCTCCTTCACTTGACCATTCCCTGGGCAGGTGAAGAGGATCCATCCCAAACTGTACGGTAAGAAAAAAACAGGGTTCAAAAACCTGACATGGCTTCTCCCTGCAAAATGCCACCCCCAAGTCTTCAAGGCCTTTGGAGCTGCTGCCAGGAGATGTGTGGAAATCCAACAAGTGGGAGAGTAAACCTCTCAGTTTTGGTGGCCACATGGACCCAGCTGAGAGGGGTCCTATCCAATAACATCTCCTCCCAGCGCACATCATGGGACAGCATGCCAGCCCCTGGGAAGGGTCACAGCAGATCCGATGGCATGGAAGTTTCTCCTGGCTTTTTTAATATTTGCAATTTGCCGAAGAAACAGCAGAAGCAAAAGGCTCTGCCTTCCCCAGGAGCGAGGAAATTGCTGTCGTGTTGCAACCAGGTAGGAAACATGGTGTCTAAAAATGAAACCTCTCAGGTGTGGCGTGGCTTGGTTGACCACATCATCGCTGCCCACGCTACTAGCTTGACAGGGCTCTCCCCAACATTTTGGTGCTGGCATTTTGGGCGCCCAGTCCTTTGCCTGGGGAGGTCTTCTGCGCCCTGGCAATGCGAGCATCCATAGGTGCAAGCCTCCATTCCCCTCTCCATAACAGGTTCCCAATACACATGCCCAAGACTTCTATAAATGGTCGCTTTTCTGCCCCATATCGACAAAAGAGGTTTTCATTAAAGAGTGTACATTGCATTGTGTCTTCAAGGATTGCACTAGGAATTACCTTTCTTCCTCCAAACGCCTTTGGTGGGAACATAATGGCTAAATGAGGATTCATGCTGGAGTGGGATTGGGGGCAGACGATTAGGAAATCAGTGGGTTTTATTAAAAGTGTGGCTGCACAATTTGATAAAGTTGAGCTCAGATTTCCCCGACCCAGCAGGGTTGCCTCATTGCTGCTGGTAGCATAGGCAGAAGAAGGATTGCCCTTACCCACAATATCCCAAGCCCTAAAGAGGGACCAGCAGAATTTTTGGGGATTTTTATTCCCTCCACAGCTAAAATCTTTTTTACTCAAAAAAAAAAAATTTGGTAAATGTTGGCAATGAGACAAGTGCCATTTTCAGACTGACATTTCCAGCCTCTCCTCTTGAAATGCTGTTCTGTATCGAAATGTACTTTGCAAGAAAAACACTCAGGTATTGTATCAGGCAAGAAAAATATCCCCTCGGAAAAGAAACAAAATGTTCCCATCTAAGCAAAACAGTTGGTACCGTGTCACCAGAAAAAAAAGCATTTCTGCATTTCCAGGTCAGGCCACAGCATTGAGAAACAGGTGTTTTTCTGAGAAACATCCCCATTTTCACATTTCCCTGGCATCACAGTGATGGGGGACACTTTGTAAAGGAGGTTGCAGGATGCCGATGTCTGCAGAGCCGTGGTCGGGCTGGGGAGGTCGCGGGGTGCCCGACTGTGCAGGTGTTGCAGCCTCTGGCCCTCAGCAGCCCAGGAGACACAGAGTGACTTGAACTCCAGCTCCTGCATCGGCCCAGGAGAGTTGAGACCATCCAGCGGAGCAAAGCGTTTGCAACCAGCAGGAAAAACCTTCATTCCTAAATTGCATTGACAAAAATAATCACTGTGCACAAGAAAACAGAGACCTAACAGAGTGCACGACCCACAGGTTCATTTGGCACCCTGGTATGAAAATCTTTATTTAGGTGGGACCTTGCCAAGGGTCACAAGTCGTTGAAGTCCCACAATTGTGCAGAGCAAACAACATTTCAGAGCCTTAAAAGAAGGCAGGGGGAGAGGAACTCAGATATATGAAGGGCTGGGGATGTACCTCCAGAAAGGTTCACCACGTTGATCTGATTTTGGACGTCTCTGCTTGCAAACCCCCGTTCCCCAAATGATCCTTCGTGATGCAAACCAGCCCACGGCTGAACTGGAGCAAAAATATCTGTATGGGCAAAAGGGGACCCACTGTAAACCATTCTCACTATTTAATTAACACAGAAAAAGCTCATGAATAATATTTATTATTACAAGAAAAAACCCTCTTAGCATCTCCCTTTTCTCTGGTGTGGTGCTCACCCTGCCGGCATCCCTTCAGTGAAGGCACCAGTGGCCTCTAGCAGAAATATGGGGTTGTCATACTTGAGTTGCCACCACCACTTGACCCAGCGTGTCAGGTCAGTGCAAAGCCTGTGGTCTTTTACTAGCAATGGCAAAAAATACATATATATATTTATAAGGCTGCAGTAACTTTGGACCAGCTCTATTCTGACGCAGTCCTGGGTGTCCCCACAAACCAGCCTCCCTGTCCTTGGCTCCTCTTGGGATGCCCAAGACTGCGTGTTATCCAGGGTCCAGCATTTGGCCAGCCCTGCCCAGAGCTGTGGGGTTTGGCCCAGCAAGGTAGGAGGTTTTCCCAAGAAGGGGAATTTGAGAAGAAAGGCTTCAGGTTGGTCATCAGAGGAAATGCTGGATTGCTCATTCCTGCCTCATCCTACCAAGCCAGCCCGCATGTGGCTGCACCATCTCTGGTGACACGGTGATGCACGGGGTGTATCTCCACCCTACAGACCAGCCACTTGAGTGGATTTGGTGTGCAAATCACCCAATGTCCCCAGCACATGGCTCGAGGTCACCGGTGGCCTGTCCCTATCCCACAGCTGGGCTGGCATTGCAGTGCCCTCCAGAGTGCCTCCTTCGGCTCCCCAAAACCTCCCAGGACATCTCCTCTTGGGCATCTGCCCCCATGTCCGGCCTCTGCCCTCCCTGGGTGGTGCAATGTTGGGTTTCCACCAAGACAATGGAGATGCTCCCAGGAGCCTTTCTCAGGGTGTAACCAAGGGTGCATCCCTTCTCAGGGTGCATCCCTCCTGGGGACCATTGCCACCAGACAGCTCATGAATTACTCAAAGTGACACTTATTTACCAAAACCAAGAGAAGAAAGCTTTCCTCCAACCTGTGGTTGCTCTCCCAGGGACCCCAGCCCTGCATTTCACCGTCCCCCTCCATCTATCCACTGCACCAGGGCATTAGAGAAGGGGAGGGTGCATTGCTGTGGGCTGCTGAATCCCTTGGCAGGCATGTGAAGTTGACATCACGCCTGAGGAGACGATAAGCAATAGTAATTGCATGAAGATCATTTTTATAGCTGTGAATCAGCAGCACCGTGAGGGTCTGGAGGCAGCAGTAGGTGAGCAAATGGACCTGGGGGAGCTGGGACCTGGGACCTCCCGGAGAACATGAGGAATTTCTCTTTCTGCCTCGTTATTCCCAGATACCAAACAAATGGGACAACAACTTCATTTTTCCTTTTAAGTCCAGTGCCACCACTTAAAATAGGGTTTCACCTCCCCACGTGCAGAATTTCTTGGCAGCTTTTGGCTCCAGGCTTGGCAAGGAGTGCACGTATCCCAAGTCTGGGGGATGAATTTGGCCACCTGGTTTCATGGTCAAGGTGTAGCCAAAGGAGAGAGGCAGAGTCTCTCAGGGGGGTGATTTGGCTCAAGACCCTTCGCCATAAACTCTGCTTATGGCATAGGCCAAAGCAGCAGCTCACCAGGGAGCCAGGGTGAGTTAATTCAGACTTGCAAAGTGGCTGGCAAATGTGAGACGTGAAAACCAATATTGTGGGCAAGTATATAAAATCAAGCTGTTCAGTCCTCTGCTAGGTGTATTAAATGCAGCTTCAATTTCCCATCAATGCTCTGGGAGCTTAGGCATAATGGGAAATTGATAACTTGATTATTTTTTAATACATCTAGCCTTAAATGTTTACTATTGATTTGCCATCTGAACCACTTTGGCAGGGCCAAAATATTACCGGAATGTATCCTTGGTGTTTCCTTGGAAATGTCATGTCATTCTAATTGAGTTTCTTGAAATTATTTGATTGCAGGGTGGGGGAGACTTTTAGGGCTGAACGATTTGCTGGCGAGCTGACTGCTTTCCAGGTGCAGGGAGCTGGGGCTGCTCCAAACAGGGTGAAGTCAGAAGATTCCTGAACACGTATTGGAGAACGGCCTTAGAAAGCAAAGAGCATCGCTACGAACGGTCAGCCCCGAGCGTGTGAAAAGCTGGGGCTTTAACGCACATAAAATCAAAAATCCTCACGGAGTTTGCAAAGCGGAGGGCAATTTTGGAGCACGAGTGACCCCATCGCTCATTTTGTACAGATCACGCGGCTCCAGGGTTGAGCCCATGGGTCTGTATCTATGGATATACATGCACCTATAGCTTGAGCACGCTCAGCCCCTTTGCAGGAGGGGGTTTCTTGTGCATCCAGCCAACGAAGTCTTGCAAGGAGGTGCGGAGAGGAGAAACTCGCCTCATCTCGGCATCCAATGTCCGCGGGCAGTTCCTTAGCAACCCTGACAAAAGAAAATGGATCGTGAGAGATGAAGAGGCTGGGCCGGCGTAATTTAGTAATTTGATAATGATACAGTCCCTGAAATGGCCGCCAGCGCTGACAGCTGGGCCCCGAGCATCATCCAGCATTCTCCGGCTGCGCCCGGCAGATTGGAGCGGACAGGCTCTTTGGGAGGGAGCTGACAAAAGCCCCTGTCTTCGCTCTTGCCGGAGTCAAAAGCAACAAAAAAGTTCATCGCCATGTCACCAGCCTGAATTGCGCTTAGCTAGGTTAATTAATTACGCAGTATTTTTAGAGCAGGAGTAATTTAGGCTCTGGAGATGCCGCGGAGGTAAATGGCTGTGAGTTAATGCAGGGCTGGACCTGAGCACTGGGCAAGTCCATCTTGCAAAACTCTCCACTACATCCTCCACGCTCGGGCTCTGTGGGCGGTGGTGGAGGTTCACATGCCGTCCGCAGCCCTTTTGGGTGATATCCGTTGCTTTTCAGAGCAATAGTAATCGCTACCTCACTGTATCGGTATATACAGCCTCTTGCCAGCGTTGCTGGGAGGTCGCTGGTGAAGACGATCCCCTGCCCATTGCAAGGGTGGAATTGCAACCCAACAGCCACAACAGCCTTGAGAAGGAGGGAAAATGTTGAAAAAGCCTGAAAAACCTTCTGTGCCAGGAAGGCAGCTCTGCCTGTCTGAGCTGGGGCAAGCAGGAGCAAAAATGGGGATGGATTTGCCCCGGACATCATTGCCGCGTGGGTTCGGAGGAAAACCAAAAAGAAACTTTCCCCACCCGGGAGCCGGTGCTGCTGAGGGAGCTGCCTCAGGCTGTCCGTCCTGCCCCATTTTGCACCCCAAACCACCCCGGTAAATCCCATTTGATCCCTCAGGCTTCCTCTGGTCGGCTCCTTGCCCATCCCCTGCCTTGGGCCCCCCCTTAGCTCAGTACCCTGAGCCCACCCGTGGGCCCTGCATCCCCCAGATGTGTCCCACCCTGCCCCTGAAACCACCCCAAGCACCTTCCCATGGATCATGAAGCCAAGGGGTCAACCCACGGCAATGATCCCCGTGGCAAAGAAACGCTGGAGGAGCACTATATTGCTTCTGTAGAGAAGTAACCATGACATTTCTTGAGCAACGTCTCTCCCATCCGCCTCGTCCAGCTGCTGCAGCCTCATTAGTGGGAGCGATCCCTGCTTACGGAGGCAGGAAAAAGGAGAAGCAGCTCTTGTTATACTTCTCTCCATGGGTTATAAATAGGTTTTGTGTCTAGACCCTCTGTCAGGATAAACACCCCGAGGCCGGTGCGGCTCCTGCGTGTGGATCCAGGCTCCTGCTGCCTCCCTTTACCTTTTTTCTTGATTTTAGATGTTTCCTTCCAACTGGAGATGTGATGTCCACGTAGCTGCAGGCACATACCATTTGTACAGATAAGTGCAAACACCTCTTTGAAGAAGGGGTAGGAGGTGCAACAGAGAGATAGCAGATAAAAACATTGCAGCAGACACTTGGGGAAGACAATTTGAGGGATTTAAGCTTATTTTTTCTTCTCCATTGCTTTTTTATTTTCTTCTTTTGGAGGGAAAGCATCAAGAAACCAGCTTTATTTCATGCCTGAAGGCTGTCAGTGGTGAAGTTGGTCTTTGGGTTTGGCCCAAGCAATTCTTGGAGAAGCACATATAGCAATCTGCAAAATAACCCCAGCCCATTTTACACCAAAGAGACTTTCTGATATTACATTTGCATCAAAAGCTCAAAGCAGAGCTAATTAATTGCCAGGAACATGAAACACTGGAGGTGGGGTGGGTAACTGCTCGTTACAGGCAGCCAAGTGCTTTGAGTACCGCCGGGGCTGTAAATCCCCTGTGACCCTGCAGCAGCAAGAGACTCGGGACCCAAGAAGGTGAAAAAAGGGCAAGAAAGGCAAAACAACAATTCAGCCCCTGCAAAACTAACAAACTCCATGTCCCCAGCTCCTCCCCTCCCTCTACCGAGGTCCTGGCTCAAAGCTTTCCAAGCCCTCAGCGCCTGCTCTACGGCCACTTTGGAGAGATGTGCAGGGACTTGCTGCTGCTGAGCTGTTGGAGGGAGTGAAAATCACCCCCAAAATGGGGTTGTGGGGAAGAGAAACCCACCAAAAATCAGCCTCAGGGGAGAGGAAGGGTTACGGAGAGATGGGAGATGTGCAATCTTGTATCACAGCGAGGTCCTCCCTCTGCAGCTTTGAAAATGCAAATTGAGTCTTAGAGATTATTAAAGAAGGGACAAAGCAAACCATAAAAATTCCTTTCTGCCCCTCTATGGACCTACAGCGCATCCACGTCCATCTCCTCTATGCAATTCTGGTGCTGGAAGCAGTAAACAGGACCTCGCACGGCATTGCCTTTGCCTCCCGGGGCCAGGCAAAACTTCTGTGCTGGTATTTGGGGCATGTTTTTTGCTTTCAAGGCTTCTGGTGTGATACGACCACGAGTCGCTGTGTCTTATTTTTCCCAGTAGCGGAATGGTTGTAGTGATGAAACTTTAATAAGATCCTCTTCAGCTGCCCACATTTGGGCTTTAAACGATGATTCACAGAAGGAAATTGAGCTCGGCGAGAGCGAGGGCAGGCTGCGGAGAGGTGGGAAGGTGTCCTGCTCCTGGAGAGACAGACGCACGAGGGAGACATGCAAGGACGCTCATGACAAAGCCGGCGTTTTTCCTAAGTTTGGTAATTTTCAGAGAAACTTTTTAGGAGTTTGAGTCCCCTCTGCCGCCAGCCAGCTCCCATGGGTGCCCCAGGCTGTTCATAGCACGGCTCCCTCCTTCCCCAGGATCAGCTGCGGTTATTTTCATGCCGTGATATTTTCAGTTTTGAAGGAAAATCTCCTCTCTGATCCCCTGCAAAAGCAAAGACCGAAGCAGGGATCTGCCAGCCGCGGTAGCCAGCCGGTGACAGCTAAAACAGTCCAGTTTGCTTTTAAAGCAGATAAACCGGCCAGTTTGACTTCTTTCATTTTTCCTTCTTAGCCGCTGCATTTTCTTTCCTATTTTCCCCTAATAAAATCACCAGGAAGACTCCATGCGTCTGGCATGTGCATTTGCCTTCTGCAAGGATGTTGTCCTGTACCAACCCTTCCCAAGAGCAAAGCGTTTTATGGGTAAATAAGACATAGAAATACACCCTAGTACCTGCTCAGGAGATGGAGATGGTTTCACCACCTGGTTCCAGCAGTGACCTGCTGGATGATGGGAAAGGCATTCACCTCCATGCTCCAGCTTCTCCCTTAGGTAGTTTTTGTTGTCTGCAGGAAAAAAGGAAAGAGATTCATATTTACATGAGTCATTCTGGCAGCAGGATTGACTTTTGAGGGGGACCCATGTCTATATGTCATTCCTTCAAATGTAGTGTGTCTTTAGGGTTGTTTTGATTGCTTTTCGCCTTTGCAGCCACGGGGATGATCTGTCTCAAGCCTGGCTGCCCAGGAAAGCAGTTTGTTAAGCATTGAGTCCCTCCCTGCTTTTCAGTCTGCTCTCGTGCCCTGGTCCCCTGAGACCTTTGGGATCCACTGCCACCTAATTCAGTCAAACAGGGTGAGGTTCAAACCCAACCTCATGAAGATGGATCCAGGGTGGAGGTGGGTAACTGCACTTGTCACCCTCCCATGCAAGACTGCAGCAGTAGCTGTGGACACTGAAGAGCCCAGGTGGGAGTTGGCACTGACCAACACCTCCTCAGGGTCCTACAGGACTTCCTGGCATGTGGGTCAGGCCTTTCTTGATGTCCCCAAGTCATCTTGTTGCAGCCACCAGCCAGGAAGGGCTGAACACCCCATTTCCAACCATTCAGAGCATGCACAACCCATGGGGACAGCCTGAAGCAGTTGCAATGGATAAAAACTGCACGTACACACGTTCTTCCTCCATCACACACGTTCTCCTCTCAACCCCGGGAAAGCTTCAGTGAGAAAGGACCACCACCCCCCCACAAGGGATGGGATGGTTGCGAAGGTGGAGCAGCCATCATTTATGTGGATGTAGCTAAATAGAGCTTACCCCCTCCCAACCTATGGTCTTGTATCGGGTCTGGCTGAGATGGAGTTAATTTTCTCCATAGCAGCCCTGATAGTGCTGTGCTTTGTATTGGTAGCGAGAAAGGTGTTGATAACACACCAGTGTTTTGGCTACTGTTGAGCAATGCTCCAACAGCATCAAGGCTGGCTCTCCAATGTTCCCCCTCACCGGAAGGTTGGGGGTGGGCAAGATCTTGGGAGGGGACGTAGCCAGGACAGCTGACCCAAACTGACCAAAGGGATATTCCATACCATACGACGTCTGCTCAGCAATAAAAGCTAAGAGAAGGGAGGAGGAGGGGGGGCATTCGTTATTATGTCGTTTGTCTTCCGGAACAAGTTATGCGTACTGAAGCCTGGGAAGTGGCTGGACATCGCCTGCTGATGGGAAGTGGAGAATAAATCTTTTGTTTTCCTTTGCTTCTGTGCGTGGCCTTTGCTTTTGCTCTATTAAACTGCCTTTATCTTGAACCACGAGGTTTTTTCCATCTTATTTTCTCCCCTCCCTGTCCTGCTGAGGAGGGGAGCGATAGAGCAGCTTGGTGGGCACCTGGCGTCCAGCCAAGGCCAACCCACTGCAGGTCTTCATATATTTAATTCACTTTGGAGATGCACTGAAATAAATTAAAGATCTCATCACCTCTGGGAGAAAGTGGGCTTTAGGATGACTTAATTAATCTACTTTAACATCACGCCTTTCCCTAACCTATGTTCCTTTCCCCAACTACCTGAATCACAGGTTCCCAGTGATTTTGGCAATAGCAGGGCTTCAGTTTTGTCCTGAAGACCTGAAAGTCCTGGAGGTGATCAGGGACACCTGATCCTTGTATCAGAGGGGTTTACCAGGCCTTAATTTCTGGGGTACCAGTTTTGCCTTACCTTTGGGGCTGGGGGATGCTAGGCCCATGCCCTATGCCAGAAGCAATAACCTTTCCACATCTTTTATGTTCCTTGGCTGATCTCCTCTGAGCAGGTGACAACTGAGTCCAAAATGCCACTGGAGACATTTTCAGCGGTTCCCCCAGCCCTTTTAAAGTGCTCCTCTACTCCAACGGGATGTGAAGCCAAGGCAGGGATGGCATCATCTCCCTCTGGTAGGCAGAGGGGGACTCACTTTCTGAGTGTCCACACGCCTTTCATGAAGCACCCATTGGCCAAGTCAGCACCCACAGCTCCCATCCCACATGTATTTACGTGCTCAACCCCCTTCTTCCATCCCCACACCAACAAAATCAGGGGAGGTGGGTCCCTAACCTACTCTGAAGCATGTAGGGCTGCCAGTGGTCTGAGCCAGTGTCCAAAGGTCTCCTGAGCTTTCCACAAGGACCACAGACAGTATCTGCTGCCCCCAGGGAGCAAGAGGATGCAAAATACATCTCTCCAAAGAGGCACGATGGGAGAGAAACACTGGCGAAGCCCTCACTGTCCACCCCAGGCACGAAGCCTTCTTCCATGGGTAGTCAAACCTGGGCTGAGTCAAACCTGGGCTGAGTCAAACCTGGATTGAGTCAAACCTGGGTGGAGCTTAGAACCACCCAAGGAATTGCGTACATTTTGAAAAGTTAGTTAGATACCTTCTGCCAAGCTTCAGGCCTTGCCCTGCGATGTCACTTGGTCCATCAACGCTAATTAAGCTACTGGGTAACGGTGCTGATTTAAATCTTTCTTACCCCGTGGAGGTCGAGGAAAGGCAGCACACAAGCCAAGAGGGGGGAGCCGAAGGTTGCTGAGAATCAGCACTCGCGCATCTGCAACGAGCACAAAGGGAAATCATTTTTAATGGACCTCCACCGCAGGGGACGGGTTGGAAATAGCCCTCATCTATCACTGCTTCCTTACCCCAGAGCATGAGCTGAAGGGTTTCATCAGCTCCAGGGACCATGAAGCCCTTAGAGAAAGCTCATTCTTCTGCAATAAATGAGCTCATGAAGGTTTGCCAGAGGGAGAGGAGCAAGGACTGCGGGCCAGATGGTGATTTCCCTCGCTCTTGCTGGGAAGAAGTCCCTCTAATGGAGTTTTCCGCCCTGCTCTTGGCATTGAAGTCTGCAGGCTGGTTTGCTTGCCCAAAACTATGACCAAAGGCTCCAAAGATTTGGATAACCAAACTGCCTTCCAGGTCTCAATGAAGGAGGGGAAAAGAAAACGTCACTCCAGGAGATGAAAGCTTCAAAGGAAAATGAGAGAGGAGTGAATTGCTGGAGCGGTGGATCCTGACATGTCTCAGCCAACAGCTGGAGGTGATTAAGGGGAGAACCCTCTATCCAGGACTGAAGCCAAAGGGGAGCTCTCACCGTTACTAGTCGCTGCCTTTCAGACAATGGCCAGCATCTTCAGGGGCTGAGTGAGAAGCTCAAAGATGTTCATCCAAGAATATCCACAGTCATGGCTCCTTTTCTGCAAAGGAGCAGCTGTGACCACCGCTGGTGTGTGGGCCAGGACCAAGAATATCTCTCCATCCTAACTCAGAGCCCATCCAGGGTCACTTCTGGCTGCTGTTACCTTGTGTGCGGGGGCTCAGACGGTTTTGTCCACCTTTGGCAGGATTTGTCCCTTCCCAGGGATAACTGCACACCACCAGGCCTTTGCTAGGAGAAGCTGGTGATGGCATTTCAAAGCAGAGAGGACCTCTGATAAGTAGGCAGGGCTGAGCAGGGTCCTGGGGCCACCAGGAGCCCCCAGCCCAGCTGCAAATCTGCAGTGGTCATTTGAGGGACACTCCACCAAAGACCTGACTCCTTTGGGTGTCTCAGCCCCAGATCGCATGGAGCAACCCCTGTTTCCAGCAGGGAGATCTCCATCCCCCTCCTCTTTGTAGCAGAAAGCACTTCTGTTGCAAACCAGTGCCGTGGGGCATTGCAGGAGACCCTCCTCCCTGACCACACCAGGACCAGAGTGGTCCTGGGACCCCAGATTGGGGGTTTTCCTTCCTGGCTTCTGTCTCGGGGCAATCTGAGTTAATTCTGCTGGATCTCAGTGGGTTTGGGGCATTTGAGGGTTTTTTTTTCAAGACACACATTATCCTTATCCCGCTCTTCAAATGCTGCACCAGGAAACATGCCACCACACCCTAGAAGAAGTTCCCCAAAATTCCAATCTTCCAAGAGTTTCCCTGTCTGCATGGGAGGAGAAAAACCCCCAGAGATGGGAAACCAGGCAGAGGGCAGAGCAGTGTGAGCGGGGCAAGTCTGCACCCGCTGTGGATGGGAGTTATGAGCACTGCCCTGGGGCAAAACCCTACCAAGGTGTTTCACCAGCTCCACTCTTCAAATGGAAACACATTAATTGGGATAACACTGTTAATCAATGCTGAAATCCCCAACAGGCCTCCTTAGGGGGCATAAAAACTTGGCATTTAAAATATCTTTGCACTAAATACTTGGCTACCTGGAGGAGCAGGGGAAAAGCCTGTCTGCGTGATCCTGCAAAGTCCCGGCATTGGCCACAGCCCCATTTTCGGGTGACTCTCACCAGGCTGTCAGGTTCGGACGTCTTTCCCCCCCCCCCCCCTTTTTTCCTTCTGAATGGGGAGAGGCACCGCAGCCCCATGACGTTGCCAGCTCCCTCTGATTTCATTTTAATGAAATCATGCCCAAATGAAGGCTCCACGTCTGGAGTTACGACTCAAACCCCGTGATCGCTCATTTTTATATATACACGAGGGAGGGGAAAGCGTTTCCATAGAGAGAAAAACTATCACAGCCCTCTTACTAACAATAAAAGAAAAGCGAGGGTGCAGAAGTTCAGGGGAACGCGCCTGATGCCTCTCTCCTTGGAGTGAGACCGCAGCAACCCCTTCCCATCCCGACCAACGAGGACTACCAGGTGAGTGCCTGGATTTCATTTATTAACCAGCAACCGGCTTCATTTGCACAAACTTTAAATATTTCAGTGCTTTCCTTGGGAGATCAGGTTCCACGTTTCTCTGCAAGAAAGAAAAAAGGCAGGATAGGGAAAAGCAGTTCAAGATATTGTGCTAAGAGACTTCCCCGCACCCTCCCTCCCAAGCAAAGAAATATCTTTTTTATTATTATAACAATTTTTGGAAGGCAGATCAGGCTGGGCAGCACGGGAAGGGTTTGGAAATCTTGGGAAACGGAAAAGTGGGGAGGAGAGGAGGGCACAGCCCCATTCCCACAGGGTTAGCTTGAATTTCGGAGCCCTGGGAATCAGCATCGTCAGGAGAGAGTCATTAGGAGAGTGGAGGCGGCATCAAACAGAAAGAGTTTAAAAAGTCTACAGGTCTCATCCACAGTGTTATTTTATTCCAGACTTACTTTTTGACGGGGAAAAAATTAACTTAATCCGATGCCTCTGCTGCCGAGTGATGTCCCCCGTTTGCAGAGCTGCCTTGCCAGAGCGATTGACTTCTCTCTTTTAAAGCCGAGAGGCAGATCGGCAGCCCATACAAACGGTCCTGCCGTGGCTGTCGGCAACATCTCAATATAATGCCTGTAAATTGCTCACGGGCATCCCGGCAATTTCCATCCTCGGCAAACAGCACCCGCAGGTCACCCTCCGGCAGCGGCAGATTTAACTCCGACTTCCTCAGATCCACCGCAGGCGATTTTTTTCCTTTTCCTGCTTTTTTTGGGGGGGAGGAAAACCCAATTCCAGCTTCTTTCCTGCGCCATAAAAACTTTCTGGCATGCCGGGGCACAAAACCCCCATGCAAAAAGAAAAAAAAAAAAACCCACAAAATATCAGCTTTTGCTGTCAGCCAGAACAGCCGGACGCTGCATTTTTTTGCGGCTTTGCCTTCATTTTTGCTCTTTTTGCCAGAATATCCACCCCGCAGACGAGGACCAGGAAACCAGGCGCCGGCTGCGTGGTTTCAGCCACGTTTCCCCCTCGCTCTGCTTTCCCCTCGCTCGGCCGAGGTCCCCAAAGAGTTTTGCTAAATGGAAAAAACCCGAGCCGGCCGCGGGACCAAGCCATTTCAGACAGTCGTGAAATAGCTGCCGGGGAGAGGCGAGGTGGAGATGCTGCTCTGCAGCTCTGGAGAGGGCAGCGGCAGCTCAGACCAGCTCAGTTCTCTCCCAGCAGCCGTGCCGGCTCTGCAAGGGTTTTCGGTGACGTTCCCATTCTCCATCCAGCTGCTCGGGACCAAACAGTGTCCCCAAGAGAGCAGGGGTTGCAGGCAGGGGCGAGAAATTTAGTAATTTCTAAATTCATGCCCCGAGCCCCTCGTCCTGCTAGCAGGGGCTGCAAGGAGTTTGCTGGGGTTGCTGCTTCGTGTGGGGCTGCAACGCAGCTGCAAAGGGGGAGGCTTTCGGGTGGGAGAAAGATGTCTGTCCTTTTAAGCTTTTGCAAACAAAAACTAAGTCCCAGGATTTAAATGTCTGATTTGGGGCTGAAGGAAGGAGAGTTTTGGGCCCCGAATCGCCCTCGCGTGAGGGTTGTGTGCCTGGGAAGGGTTCTCCTCCCCCATCCTACAGCGGCGGCTGGGTCATGCCACGGCTGCTGCATGTCCTGCCACTCTCGTCTGGACCTAGGGCAGAGTTAAGGGGACGGTTGTCACCTGGGGGAGCTCTGTGGGGGTTTTGCAGGGGCGAGGGAGGCAAAGAAGTGGAAATCAAGCGGCTCCCTCAAATCCTGCCTGTACGACCTGCCCCAATCTCCCCCTCCAAGGGATGGCAAAGGGCAGAGTTAAGGGGATAAACCTCAGCCCAAGGCAGCATCCCGCATCCCTGGGGACTGTCCCCCGGCCAGGGCTTGCCGTGCCATGTGCTTGCCACAAGATGGGGCCCGAAGGTTGGGAATGTCAGCACGTCTCCAGGCACTTGGATGGCCCCTGTGCTCTCGGGGCTGGCCCCAGGGACACTTGTCTGACCTCGACATGGGCAAAGACCCCCACCGGGAGATCCCCTGTAGCCTTTTAGGTGGCCTTTTTGAGCCGTTGAGTAGGTATACAGGGAGATGGGTCATCTCCCAGAGAGACAAGACTCAGAGATGGGGCGGTTTTGCAGAGCAGGAGGGTTATCCCGAGGTTTTCAGCCCTCCCAAGACCCCAAAATGACCATATTTCAAGCAGGGAGTGATGCTGCTGTGCTGTGATTTTGGAGGTGGCCCCAGGTCACCAGGCAGGGCTGTCCACTGGGGGGAATGCTCCCCAAATGTGCCATCAGATGGGGCAGCCTGTTCTGCACCCAGAGTGGAGGGGGGTCCTGGGGATGGAGTCATGGGGTAACAGGCAACGCCAAAGCACCCGAGGCCAAGGCTGGAGAGGTGACATGGGGCCATCACGCTGGATCCCCCCTCCAGCACTGGGGCCACCTGTACTCCGCTCCCCATGCCCTTTTTGCACCAAGCTAGGTGAGATGGGTAATTGCCAACTTCAGAGAGCATGGAAACATCTCTGGTGGCTTCAGGCTGACCAGAGAGGAGCTGAAAGGAAAACCCACCTTTACAGCAGCTGTGGTACCCACGGTTACTCTGTGAAGGTGTTAGCAAGGTGGAGAAGGCTGCGTGGGGACTGCAACGAGATTGCCCCAGGCAGGGGGCATGGTAGAAACCAGCTCTCCTGCAGCAGGCACTTGTGTTTCGGCAAAGGGATGGCCAAATCCTCCCCTCCACGGAGGTTACAGCTTTGCAAAGCACCTTGGACATTCCACTTCCCACCCAGCACCCCAAAACCAAGGGCTAGGGTGTTGCACCTTGGAGGAGGAGGCCCCAAGACAACTCATTCCCACCTGCCCTAACCATCAGATGGGACCCGGGGGGGAACCTGGGAGGTGAACCCAGCTCCATGGGAGGATAGGGGGATGATGGTGCTCTGCCCCAGACCCCACAGGAAGCTCATGCCCATCTCTGCCCTCCCTTCGCTGTTTCCACCGGGCAGGCCACCGCAATGCCCCACACCAGGCTGCTGCTGCTCCTCGCCCTCCTCTGCGCCACCGAGACAGGACGGACTCTCCGCCTCTACAACGCTGCCTCCATCTTCAGCTGCCTCAACACGGCCCTCGCCGAAGCCCAGAAGAGCAGTCCGGAGGAAAACGCCGTCTTGGACAAGCGCAGCTTCGACTCCCCATCGCCAGAGGAGGCGTCTGAGGAGGAGGAGGGGGAGGACGCGGATGAAGACGTGGATGAAGAAATGGGGAAAAGGACGTTCCCAGGGGAAGGCCATTACAAATACGTCTCCCAGGCGCAGGTGAAGGGGAAAACATACCAAAACCGGGCCAAGAGCGACCGCCGCACCAAGGTCACCCTCTCCCTTGATGTCCCCACCAACATCATGAACATCCTCTTCAACATCGCCAAAGCCAAGAACTTGCGGGCGAAGGCCGCTGCCAACGCGCACCTCATGGCTCAAATCGGGCGGCGGAAGTGACCCCCCGCGGGGCAGGGGGGACTCGGAGCAGGGCCGGCTGCATGGGGCCACCACCCGGCCCCAGCGTGCCAGCCAGAGGGGACTGATGGCCATGTATGATATCAGTGTTGTATATTTTTGACCCATAGAGCTACCTAACTTTCATATCTCTTCTTCCTCCTTCTCTCCTTCCTGATCTCCTCTGTCTCTCCTCCTCGACATTTCCATGCGCGGGGAAGAGGCTCGTGTCCGCAGCAGGGCAAGAGGACGTGTCGCCTCGGGAAGGTCTCTAATTAAAGCTATGATCTCTTGAGTTTCCAATGCTTTGTTCTCCCATCACCTCCACTGGGTTCTCGATCGGGTCTGTCTGGGCCCGTAGCCTTTCCAAAACATCCCTCCAGCTCAACCTCACGGCCCTGTCCCCACCATGGTCCAGGCACTACTCCCTCCCAAGTCCCCATACACAAGCTGTCCCTACACACAATCATCACTGCATTGGGAAGGGAAAAGTAAGACTGGTCAGGGGACCTCAAGAGGGATTTCCCAGTTTCTCCTCCTGGGGATTCTCTAGGTTTTCAGGTTCTCTTGCAACGACCCCTTTCCCCACCAGCACCTCCAGCAGTCACAGCTGGGATAGCATCAACCTCCCCATCCACATGGTCCTTCACGAGTGTCCCCAGGCTATTGGTTGGCCCTGGCCAGGGCCACCCCATGGCCTCAGGTGAGTTTGGACCCCAAGAGTTGCAGGTGCCTCCCTGGCTGCTCCAGACGCAACACATGGGGTCTGTCCATTTGCCCAATCTACCCCTACCCACCTTTCTGCCGCTCTCGCTTTCCTGGTAGCCCTCTGTACCAGTCCTGGGGCTTCACCTCCCCATACACAGACTGTCCCTGTTCACCCTGCTCTTTTCCACCCTTCACTGAGCCCCAGCTCACCAAGCTCCCACCCCTTCACCTTGGACACCTTGGACTTCACCTTTATCCCTTCCTCTAAATCTCCCTTTCTCTTCTTCTCCCAGCCCAGCTCCAAGATTAAACTTCTCTTGGCCTCCATGCCTGCAAGTAGCAGGCGTGGGAGGTGAAGAGAAATGTGGCCCTCCTTCCCCAGGAGACGACTGCCAAGAACCGCAAAGCAGCTCCCACCAGCCCCAACCCGGTGTCCAGGGCATGGCCATGGGGAGCACTCCAGGTGGGACATTAAGAGGGGACAGGTCTCTGGTTGAAGGCTTGGCGGATGGACCCACCAGCAATCTGCAGAGGTATAGCTGGAGGCATCTCCTCGCTGCCCCACCGGGCACCCAGAGGAGGCAACATGGCCAAATTCAGCCCCAGTGAGCCCATGCTTGGGTGGCCAAGGCTCCTAGCTGACCCACAGCCCGGGGACTCAGGACCCAAATTCAACTGAAGCCTGAAAAGCAAATACAAAATAATACACCAGGCCCTTCAGCATCTTCCCCTCATAGCACACATCTCCAGCAGACAACACACCGCCATCCCCGGGGCATCTGTGTGCAATGACGTCCTCCTGCCTCAGCTCCAAGGTGTACAGGTGAGGTCTTTCCTTGTTGCAATCCGCTGTAGCCTTGGACTATATGGCCTTTTATGTATAATAGATATAGCTTTCTGCATTTTTATAGCCCAACACCCTACACATCCACCCCCATTGGTATATTGAGCTCTTGTTCAGCAGGACATAGTCATTGTCCCCTTTTTACACCCAGGGAAACTGAGGCACGCATGCCTGCTCACATCTGGTCAGGCAAAGCAGGGCAGAGCAAAGTCAGACCTGGCCAGCTCCAGTAAAGCACTGGCCCAGGCTGGGAACAAGCTTTTCCTCACCACCAGCTGCCATGGGGATCTGCACCAGCCCTGCTCGAGGTCCTTTCCCAGCACCAGGTTAGACGAGGGGAGCATCTCAGCCCCATGCCAGTGCCTGGAAATCAAAACATCACATGCCTGGGGCTTACACTGAGTCTTTTTTCTGCTCTCCTTTAATGAAGGCAATTAATATTGAAATGACACCATGGGAAGAGATGAGCCCAGGTGTTTGCTGGCACCAGGCTGTGCTTGCACATGCAAAGCTGGGATAGGGACAGCAGATACCAGCTGATAGTGAGTGATGGGGAAAGCAGAGATCCTCCCTCCCCAGCTGCATCCCCATGGGGAAGTCTCACCCACGCCCGGCACTGGCTTGGACAAACCCTTCCAAAATTAATCCTCCTTCTCAACCTCTGCCAAGCAAGACCGGGGGTGGCTTGGAGGGGCTGAGACGCAGGCAGAGGTTGGAGGAGACAGAGTTCCTGAGGAAGCTGGATGGAAATAGGAGCACTGAAATCTCCATCAGCACCCACCTGGGTCTGGGAGTGTGCAGAACCAAGGCTGCTGTGCTTGGGAAGGACAGCGTTGCTGTTTGGGGTGAGATGTGCAGTTTTGTAAAAGCCAGGTGAGGATTCAGTCTTTCCTGCCATTTCATGCAGGGGTGAAACCCAGACTCTCTGTATTGCACTCAAAAAGAGTGGTTTGCTCAGGCGTGGGTGCACTCAGGCTGCAGGCTCACTCTGGTAAACATATCCTTCTGCTTCCACTGCCAGGTCCCTTCCAGCCTCTTCATAATCCTTCCCCCAGGCAGCCAGGTCTTCCCTGGCCTCCAGGAACCCCCTTGTTCTCCTTCTCCTCCTCCACGTGCCAACGCTCAAAGGCCTCTTTCACCCACATCAGAGCAAACCAGAGATGCTGCAGTGGTTTAGACAGCCCCCAAGGACAGCAGATCTTGAACACCATCCTGGAATCAAGGAGGCCCCATGCCCATCTAGCTGAGGAAGGGATTCAGGCAGTGTAACTCAACGGGCATTGATCATCTGGCCAAAAATGCACTTCCACTGCGTAAAGAGGTACCCACAGTCACATCCACAGGGGCTTGGCTAGAAAAACCGAGCCGATTTCCAGCAGCGACCATGGGCAGAGTTAGCCCATGCACCTCGGGACAGAGAGCACAGGAACATGGTGGCCTTGCAGAGACTTACATCAGGAGCTGAGTCCTAAGCAGGGGGGTGAGATGCATTTCAGGCTAGAGGGAGCCATCCCTGGTCTCATGAAGGCTTTCTCCTGGGATGTCCTGTCCTGCTCCTGGGATGTCCCATCCCGCTCTTGGGATGTTCTGTCCCACTCCTGGGATGTCCACCCCTGCTCCTGGGATGTCCTGCCCTGTTCCTGGGATGTCTTGCTCTGAGCTGGGCCAGGCAGGGCTATGACCAGCTCTCCCAGGAACAGCCCCAGCCACCCAGGAGCTCTGCATGGATCCCCCTCAACACAACTCATGACATGGACAGGAGCACATTAAGATGCAAACGCCAACCCCGTTTTTCAGAGGAGGGTGAGAAACTGCCCCCACTCTCAGCCCCAACTCTGTTGGCTGCTGGATGGGGGATTTGCTCTGCTCTGTGTCCCTCTCATGTGCTTGTGCTTTGACTCATGGACCTTTGTCTTCCTGGCCATTTTCTGCAGGTTGTACCCCTGGGGGAGTCCCATTTTCTGTTCTCCCTCTTGGCAGGCCCCAACCCTCCCACCGAACTCAAGAAGGGTGGTGGGACAGAGGGTACCCCACCCATGTCCAGGGCACTAGATCATGAGGTTTAGTACCACCTGTAGAGCCAGTCCCCATGTCTTAAGTCTAGATCAGATTTTAAAATCTTGTATTTCTGGCCTCTGGAAATAAAAGCTTTGTCCATTTGCAATGGGATGGTCTCATTGGTGCCTCTCAGTTCTTGCCTTATGCCATATCCTCTCACTTTTCTCTACAGCTGCCCCAACTTGTCCAGGGCATCCAGGTTTTGTGGCTCTCGTTGAAGAGGAGCCAGTGCTGCCCTGGAGCTGGGAGAGCCCAGTTTGCTTGTGACACCAGTGTTGGAGCAGCCATCCCACCCCAGTGATGTTACCCCCAAGGCAGGAGCTCCATCCTGCAACTCCTGTCCATCCCCAGGAGAATCAACAGATGTGCTGTTTACACTTGGAAAAGGGGGATGGCCAGTAGAAAGCACATTTCCAGCCCTAAAGATAGCAAAGAAAGTCTTAAAAATGAGGCTCATTCTTTAAATAAATAAATAAATAAATAAATAAAACCAGATACTTCTCAAAAAAAAAACCATTCAAAGCTCTTTTCCTGATTTCACAGAAAATGCTCTTAGACACCATGAGGAAAGCAACGCTGAATGAGTACTCAAAAGCCAAAGAAACTCCAAACTCCATGGGTCTGCAGGTGCAAGTCCTTCCAGGCACCTTGATTACCCCACAATTATCCCTCCCAGGGCAGAAACACCTGGACCCTTTGCCAGCAGGTGCCTGCACGAGGAGGGGGCAGGAGGAGGGAGCCCTTTAGCAGAGAGCCCAGCTCTACCTGCTATAAAAGGCCCAAGAAGGAGGTAGGCAGGGTGTGCTCTGGGTGAGGTGGTTGTGATTGTGGAGGCCAGGTGGTTCAGAGCCATGGTGAGTAGCTGTGGGGCTTGGTTTTGCTCTCTGACTGCTGTGGCTGGTCCTTCCCAGCTTTGTAGGAGGATGAAGCTGGAGGTAGCTTTTCTTTCCAGCTGGGGGAAGGTGTCTTGCCCTTACTCGTGGTCTTCCCTGGGGGTGAAAGTGGTTGTGGGCTATGGAGGAGCATGGGAGCCCTGGAGAAGGGGCTACTGGGGGTGCAGAGCTCAAGCTCCAGAGCTGGCTTGGCCTTGTAAGGCTGGTGTCCACCTCTTCCTGGCCTAGGGAGGACTACCCTGCTGAAATGCCTTCAGACCTGCCTGTGCCCTTGTGTGAAGATACTTTGAAGGTCTTGCTGGTAGCATCTGATACAAGACTCGGCCAGGTGCCCATCCGGTGTTGCTGTGGGGCTGAGGCAGACCGGAGCAGGGGATGAAGGTCTCTCTTTGTGAAGACTGGCTCAACATCTCTGTGTTCTGGCCCTGGTGTGGGTGGTGGTTAAGGCTGTCCTGGGACTGTTTGAGTTGGAAGAGACATGCAGTGGTGGCTGAGGGCTGATACATTAGACATCAACCCTCAGGGCAGGACCCTCTGCTCCAATGTAGGATGTGCTGTGCCAGGCTTCTTGCGCAAAGAGAATCTGAGAGTTGCTCTGCTGGGTCTCCAGCCCAGTGTCCTGCCCAGGCCACAGCTAAAAGCAGGTGGTGAGGGCAGGCTAAGCCTTGGGTAAGCCCATCTGAGACTTTCTTATCTTGTAGCTCAGGACTTCCTGAAACGGATGTGTGGTTTTTTCCCTAGTAAGCCTCAGGGAAGCCTCTAGTCCAGTCTCCCTGAACCCAAAAGCCTGGTTTTCACAGCCTCCTGTGTCAAGGAGTTCAACAGCTCAACCACACTTTCTGCACAGGGACTCCCCTTTGGTTCAAGCCAAGAGCAGTTGCTTCATGGAGCAACTGCTAGTCTTGTATGGAGAAGATGAATAATTGGTCCCTACCCTCCCCTCCTTGCTTGGATCCTCTCTAGCTGTCTCCATCCAGCTGATCCTGAATGGCTGGATCTAGTCTAAATGGAGATGAGAAACTGCTCTGACAGTCAATTCTTGAAGCCCAACAGCACAGGCTTCTGCCATCAGAGGCAGAGGTCGTCTGCTGCTGCCCATCTGAGTGGGGAGTGGTCTGCCTCTACCTCCCTGGGAAGGGCATGGGGAGGGAGACTGCTGCCTAAGGCTGGCTGGGCTGAATCATTCCCTCCTGCCCAGCTGAGAGCATCAGGTGAAGTACCTGGCAAGGCTGTCTGTGCCCTGTCTTCTGCTCCAAGACAGGATCAGCAGAGCAAAGAGAAGAAACCATGAGTAGTTGTCTTGTCAGCCATCATGGGCTGTAGGTTCAGCAGCTGGGCTTGGTGGCCTGCTCCTGGGAACAGGGTTGTTGAGCAATGTAATGAGTGCTGGGATGCAGAGGGACCTACTGCAATGCCCTAATCTCTTGGTGGGAGATTGCGACCTCTTTCTGAAGGCCTAATGCTTAGTTTTGCTTGTTCAGCAGCTTGTGGGGGCCTGCTAGGGAGAAAAAACCCTGGCTGCCACCAAGCTGGGCTAATGCTCCTCTTGTCTCTAGGCTGTTGGCCATGTGCTCTATAAAGGCACCAGAAGTGCCAGCTTTAGTCTAATCCCTCAGTGCACGTTCCTAACCTCCTCTTCTCTCCCGTCGCCTTGCAGAGGGAGTGTATTTCTGTCCACATTGGCCAGGCTGGTGTCCAGATGGGCAACTCCTGTTGGGAACTGTATTGCCTGGAGCATGGGATTGAGCCAGATGGCATCATCTCCTCCAATGCATCCTCAGGGCGAGCAGACTCTTCCTTTGGGACCTTTTTCAGTGAGACCGGATCAGGGAAGTATGTGCCCAGAGCAATATTTGTTGACCTGGAGCCCACTGTCATTGGTAAGTCATGGAAGGTCTCCAAACCTCTTTGGGGAGGGTGGGGGCAGTGGGGGAGTACCTTCTCTGCCCTGAAGTGTAGCGTTGGCCACCTAAACTGCTGGTGAGGCTGCCAGCTGCCATGTGAAAATTCATCTAAATTAGTGCAAGTAACCTGGTAGGCAGTGGATCTTGTGCCAGTGACACTCGTGAGATCTCAACTTCCTCCAGATGAGATCAGGACCGGGACCTACCGCACGCTCTTCCACCCGGAGCAGCTCATCAGTGGCAAAGAAGATGCTGCCAACAACTATGCTCGGGGCCACTACACCATTGGGAAGGAGATCATTGACTCTGTTGTTGACAGAACTCGGAAAATGGTAACAACCCTGTGGAGGTCTTCTGCATTAGCCACTCTGGTGTTGCCCTGGCCTTCAAGAGATGCAATGGGGGCAAGGGCAAGCAGATCTTGGTCAGCTTGACCATGCCACTGTGACCACATGGGATGCATGTGGGTGTCTGCCTTGCTGGTTGGGACTTGAGGGGAAAACAAGGGTCTAAAGATGCCCCCAGTTTAAGCAGGAAAACAAGCAGCTGTGATTTAACTGTCCAGGCAAGGGGGCAATGTCACAGCTCAGCTTCTGGCTAGTGTCTCCTCTTAGGCCCCTCCTCCCTTGTGCAGTCGATTCTGGAGTATAAGGTTTCACCCATGTAGATGCTCAGAACTGCTGTGATAACACTAAGATATTCTTGATTTAGGTGGAACCTCTTAGTGGCCTTCAGACTTTTCCTCATCTTCTTGACTGCTAGTATCATGAGTCTCTAGCTGACCCAATATGTCACTCACTCAGGCCAGGCCTTTCTTCCTGATAGAATAGGAGATAATTTACAAGCAGCTGCATTTGCTGTGTCTAACAGATTTCACCTGTTAGAAGTGGAAGGTGTGTGGAAGCAGTAGTAAGAAAAAGGTCTTAAACTTGATGGTTGAACACAGTACTTTAGCTTAATTTAAGTCCAAGGAGACCAGAATAACTCCAGTAACATCATCCTTCTGGTTCTTTCCCTGGTGCTGCAGACTGAGCAGTGCAGTGGCCTCCAAGGGTTCCTGGTCTTCCACAGCTTTGGGGGAGGCACAGGCTCTGGGTTCACCTCCCTCCTCATGGAGCGGCTCTCTGTGGAGTACAGCAAGAAGTCCAAGCTGGAGTTCTCTGTGTACCCGGCCCCACGGGTCTCCACAGCAGTGGTGGAGCCCTACAACTCCATCCTCACCACCCACACCACTCTGGAGCACTCGGACTGCTCCTTCATGGTGGACAACGAAGCCATCTATGACATCTGCAACCGCAACCTAGACATCGAGCGTCCCACCTACACCAACCTCAACAGGCTGATTGGGCAGATCGTCTCTTCCATCACTGCCTCCTTGAGATTTGATGGTGCTTTGAATGTTGACCTGACTGAGTTTCAGACCAACCTGGTGCCCTACCCACGGATACACTTCCCGCTCACCACCTATGCGCCCATCATCTCGGCAGAGAAAGCCTACCACGAGCAGCTGTCGGTGCCAGAGATCACCAACGCTTGCTTTGAGTTCTCCAACCAGATGGTGAAATGTGACCCGCGCCGTGGCAAGTACATGGCATGCTGCCTGCTGTACCGGGGCGATGTGGTGCCCAAGGATGTGAACGCGGCCATTGCAGCCATTAAAACGCGCCGGTCGATCCAGTTTGTGGACTGGTGCCCCACAGGCTTCAAGGTGGGTATCAACTACCAGCCTCCCACGGTGGTGCCTGGGGGAGACCTGGCCAAGGTGCAGCGGGCTGTCTGCATGCTGAGCAACACCACGGCCATTGCAGAGGCGTGGGCCCGCCTGGACCACAAGTTTGACCTGATGTACGCCAAGCGAGCCTTTGTGCACTGGTACGTGGGGGAGGGCATGGAGGAGGGGGAGTTCTCGGAGGCCAGGGAGGACCTGGCTGCCCTGGAGAAGGATTATGAGGAGGTTGGAAGGGACTCGGCAGATGGAGAGGAGTATGATGAGGAATAATATTTTTTACCTGTGGGAAGGCAGCTTGGATGAAGCTTTTTGCATCCTAGTCTTGCAATTCCTTCCAGAGAAGGGAGTTGTGGGCTGGGTCTGAAGAAATGTGACTTGGAAACTCTGCAGCTTGAACAAACGCAACTCTTTGGTCAAGACTTGTGTATGCACAAAATTAGTTGAATAAATGGTGACTAGCAAAACATCTTCTGTCTTGATGTGCCACCAGACAGGCTCATGTCGGGGTAGGGGTGGTGGCTGCAGGGTGGTTCCCATGTTGCATTGGTCACTGCAGTCTTACCCGTAGGGCTTTCCTGCTTGTAGATGTTGGGGTGAGCCCTGTGAACTGGGGTGGCTGACAGCGTGATGCGAGGCATCTGCCCTGGGGTCGAACTGCTGTCTTAAAATGAACATTGGGGTGATGCTTCCCCTCGGGCACCGGCTGCCCGTGGCCTCTCTGTGTGCTCAAACACAGCTGGCTCTGGGTTTTCTGTGCTGCTCTCCGCTCCAAGGCATAGCAGGGAGCAGGATCAGGTTTCTCTGGTCCCCTGCTGCTCTGCAGAGCCCTGCTAAACAATCCATGTCCAGCTGCCAGGGCTGGGCCTGCCTGGAAGTCCAACTGGAGCTGAGATGAGAATTCAACTCTGCAGCCTGTCAGACCACTGCAAAAGTGTCTAAATCATGTCCTAGCTCTAAGTTCTAAAGCAAGGAGCTGTCTCCCCAGTTAGATTTCTTTCCTCTTGTGCTGGGTGATGGCTGTTCCCCGGTGTGGTGGGTTGGCCCTGGTTGGATGCTGGATGCCCACCAAAGCTGCTCTATCCCTCCTGCTCCTCAGCTGACCAGGGGAGAGAAAATATAATAAAGGCTCATGGGTTGAGATAAGGACAGGGTGATCACTCGCCAATTACCGTCATGGGCAAAACAGACTCAATTGGAAAAATTACTTTAATTTATTACCAGTCAAATCAGAGTAGGATAATGAGAAACAAAACCAAATCTAAAAACACCTTCCCCCCATCCCTCCCTTCTTCCTGCTCAACTTCACTCCTGATTTTCTCTACCTCCTTGCCCTGAGTGACACAGGGGGATGGGGAATGGGGGTTCTGATCAGTTCATCACATGTCTCTGCTGCTCCTTCCTCCTCACCCTCTTCCCCTGTTCCAGTGTGGGGTCCCTCCCACAGGAGCCAGTCCTCCATGAACTTCTCCAACGTGACTCCTTCCTATGGTCTCCAGTTCTTCATGAACTGCTCCAGCGTGGGTCCCTTCGATGGGGTGCAGTCCTTCAGGAACAGACTGCTCCAGCGTGGGTCCCACGGGGTCACAAGTGCTGCCAGCAAACCTGCTCCAGCGTGAGCTCCTCTCTCCACAGCTCCTGCCAGGAGCCTGCTCCAGCACGGGCTTCCCATGGGATCACAGCCTCTGTTGGGCACCCTCCTGCTCTGGCGTGGGGTCCTCCACGGGCTGCAGGTGGATATCTGCTCCACTGTGGACCTCCATGGGCTGCAGGTGGATATCTGCTCCACTGTGAACCTCCATGGGCTGCAGGGGGATATCTGCTCCACTGTGGACCTCCATGGGCTGCAGGTGGATATCTGCTCCACTGTGGATCTCCACGGGCTGCAGGGGGACAGCCTGCCTCACCATGGTCTTCACCACGGGCTGCAGGGGAATCTCTGCTCCAGCTCCTGGAGCACCTCCTGCCCCTCCTTCTTCACTGACCTTGGGGTCTGCAGGGCCGTTTCTCTCACACATTCTCATTCCTCTCTCCGGCTGCAGTTCCTGGTGTTTCACAGCAACTTTTTCCCCTTCTTAAATACGTTATCCCAGAGGCGCTACCACTGTCACTGATGGGCTTGGCCTTGGCCAGCAGTGGGTCCATCTCGGAGCTGGCTGGCATTGGC